>NC_055703.1:18881274-19183060 GCF_017639745.1 Melanotaenia boesemani
TAATCCGACAACCATGCTGACCCAAGGACAGAACAACACAGCACAGCATGGCCAAGTCCCCCCAATCCCACCCCACCACCCTCATACCAGATGTGCAGATAAAAAAATGACAGAGAGGGAAAGACGGCTCTGTTCTTCACAGCTGTGTCCCAGGGAGGCATGCAGTCAGGAGGCATTCCTGGCCTTGGCGTGAGCAGTTCCCCCCCTCTCTGTTTCCCTAGAGAGGTAAGGCAGCTCCATCCCAGCCAAGTAAAGCTGGAGAAGGAGAGGTGGCAAGAAGGGCGTACAGAGTTGAAGGAAAATGAACTGGAGCCTAACCCTGACAGGATTAAGAGAGCAATTCACACTGGTTGAAAAGAGAGGGGATACTGAGAAGAAGAAGAGAGAGAGGAGCAGCATTGGGAACACTCTAAAAGCAAAGAGGGAGGGCAGGAAAAGAGAGCAGGATATGAAAAGGAGCAAGGTAAAATGGGAAAATGACTGGCAGGGGAAGTGTGCAACAAAAAAGGATGCAGGTAAGAGTAAAAGAAAGGAGGAAGAGAATCAGAGGAGGGATGACAAAGGGAATAGGGAATTGGGAGTAACCTAGGTGTAGTTTCTCCTGAGCATCAAACTGGATTGCTTTCTTCTCTTAGTGGTGCCCACACAAGTAAAAGATCCAAGTCAAATTCCTTATTTAAAAGCCTAATTAATATAAGGATAAACAAATGTAAAAATGTAAAATACATATATGTTGTCATGATCATTACCTGAACTATGTCTCAGATAAAATCATTACTGGGTAAAACAAACAAATGTCATAGTTCCACCGTGCTTTCCACCATTTAATGGAGACATATTACGGTACTCAGTCATTGAACTGTCTTCTCTGCTGTAGTTTGGTGGCACATTAAGTGGAGATTTGGTGCTACTCGCTGATTATCTTGTGGCATTTCACTTCTGACCATTTTTGACTGACAACTTCAGAAAATTACACCCTTTCTTTCTTTTTTCATTTTTTTTAAATACCCCAAGGGCATTTGGTTTTTAAGCCATATAAAAATTGAGGGCAATACGGAGAAGGCGATTTATCAGTTATTCTAAAACATTGAAATGACAGCCACAACTGTCCATCCCAGCAACTAGCTGTTGCTGAAGCTTTTAAATAGGGCTGTATCATATGAAGCATCCCGACAATGTATGCATAGGTTCTTTTTTATTCATATACATTTTATTGTATACGAAGCTAAAAATAAAAACAGAAATGCAAATGCATGTACCTACTACTTATCTTTATTTATTTTTTAGATATTTGCTTTTACATTCAAAATTTTGGATAAATGTTAGTGTTATTAACCAACAAATAGGCTAACTGGGAGGTAGGCTGGGGCAGTGGATGGATGCAGCACATGAGCTTCAACTTTAAGGAGTCTTCTCATCTCATTTTACCTTTGATATCTCCTTTCTAACATGTAGTAAGTCTTGATGCTGTAACTGTTGTCACAGTAACTATATCCATATTGATAACACAAAAAGAGCCACTCTGTTAATTTAGGGTTAATTTTTTTTTCATAAAGTTTAAGTAGAAAGTTGCAACTTGTGACATTATATAAAGAATGCCAAGGTACTCTACAAGTGATACATAAAAATACTCTACTTTGAGACCAGATTACATCTTATTGTAATACCACTTTGTAACACTAGATGGAAAGTGAGTCACCACACTATGTGGTCTGTAGTCTGACCCAACAAGTGAAGAAGATGAAGCTGTAGGAGACAAAACAGTGTAACAGACTTGGATGTAAGTTGTTAAAAAGTACAGTAATGATAACAACTGTGGAAGCTCTTGAAAAGCGAACATTAGCTTTTCCACCATCCCTTCTCACAAAGAACAAAGCAGAAAAGCAGCAGCAAAGGAAAAGTTGCAAATAAGATGGTGGAGTTCTTTGCTGCAGACAGTGTTTGGCACTAAAAGACTGAAATTTAATGCAAAACTTTCACATTGTGCATGCAGCTTGTGTTGTCTCTTATTACTTAATGAAAATAATTGTGCCTCAAATTTGTGCAAGCAATGGTCCATTTTGATGTCCACACACTTCAGGGATTACATAAATACTATTTATTATACTTGCTATAAACGAACAAGTATGAAAATGTCGGGGTGGGGAGTGAAATAGTCAGTTTTACACTAAATTATATATTTTTCTATTTAAGACTATGAGGGTTTATTTGCTCTAAAATAACAAGTATACAGGGGGAAAATGCATGAGGTGTGCAGACTCATCACATATTCTTTCATAGAAATATGAAGTCTTTCTTTTGTGTACATTTCATTTATGCATCTGGCCCCAGGTGCAGGACAGTAAGACTCGTGCAGCTAGATCACAATTTGTATAACCTGTGCTAAAACCATTTGTCTATGAATCTATCAAAATAAATAAATAAATAAAAACCTCACTGTAATTTGACCACTACATTATTTTAAGGCTTTAAAAAGGTAAAGGGCATACTTTAGAATCATGCACATGCTTATATATAATGTATTTGCACTTGTAAAGCACTGAGTATTACAATCTGGCTGTTTGGGTAACTACTATGACAGTGTGAAGTGCCCAAGGGCACCTCAATATCAAAAAGTTTAAAATAATCATATGTACAATCTATTTGATAAAATGGATTAAATGATATAGGAATAAATCATGACCTCAATGATCAGGTATAATTCCACACTTTATGCACTGTAAATCACAGTAAAAGGAACAAAGATTGAACTGAAGTCAATTCTTGAGCCTAAGCAGTTGGGCTACTTATATAAAAAAAGTGCCCCTCTGACTTTGATCAAATTAAATGAATAACTAAATGAAATAGGAAGGTTCGCATTCAGGAACCAAGATTACATACCCACTCACAATCAGCACTAAGAAAATTCAGCTTTCACTTAATCTTGTTATGAATTAATCTTCTCTGTCATGGAGTGCATGTTGAAAAAAATTATCCTCCATCTGCTTTAACAGATGTATCCCAGTCAGCTTCGTCACATCTCACACTCTGCATAGCACTCACCTAAACTTCCCTTCATCATCCAAATATCGCTGTGAAGCCCAAGACTGCAGCAACTAACAGCCTGAGGCTCTTCATAAAGGCCTCACATGCTGATATTTTATTAACATGGCCATAAATATTGAAAAGACACTTACTAATGAAGCCACATCAAAAGTTCTGTGACAATTTACAGCACCAGGGCTTATAGAGATCTTGATTATGTCACCCTTATTTCTACTTTCATTGTCCTTCATCTTATTTGCCATCATAAGAATGCTCCTGCAGCTTCACACATACATATTTCCCCCTCAGCAACCTCCGTCTTCCTCCCCTTCTAGTTCAATGAACTCAATGGATTGGAGGGGTTTGACGATCTGCCACACCCCTTGCAAATATTAATCATAAATCACAGGCTCTGGGTATAATGAGGCTTGTTTCTAATGACAATAGGCATGATGAATGTGTCTGTGGCTCGCGTTGCATTATCATACAGTCGGGCTGGAGAGTGTGTACGTGAGTGCATGTGGAATGTAGCTTGGGTAGGGAGTGTGGTTGTTGGGCAATGAGGTAGTGCAGATTTTTCTTTTTTTCCACACAGCATGACATTTTGATGGCAGGGGGCCCACGACAAGCAAGCTCTCTGTGGCATTTCCAACAGCTGTTTGTACCCATATCCATACAAGCTGAATGTCCACTGCATGTTTTCTAAATAAATAAGGTACTGTATCTGAAATACATTCATCTGGTGTACTACTGTATGCATACTGGAACCAGATTTGGGTATAACAGATAAAGATATTTTCCTAATTTCACAAATTATTGTTAAAGAAATGTTATAAAACAAAAATAACATAAAGGGTTGCACCTAGGTTATGATTACAATGCAATGGGTCTTACTATGGGTGAATATCAGATATAAGGGTACACAGAAAATAGATATAGGCTGTACCTTGCACACTAATGTGCTGTGACTAACAAGATGATTAAAGATTCAGTTCACCCTCATTGCAAAACATATTTCCTCTCTTAGCAGTAATGCTAGCTTTTGCAGATGACTTGGATTGTGCCTTTCTGGTTTTGACATTTTGCATGTAATACTAAGATATTTACTTACATTGAAAATAGTGGGGGTTATGGGGTTTGTCAGTTTCACACTCAAGAAAAAGTTACTTCTAGCTTCACTAGCTAATGTAAATAACAAGTTAAGGTAGGGGCAAAAAATACCTGGCTAGAGTTAGGGAAAAATAAAAAGCCTGGTGTTGAAATCCAATGTGGTTACATGAAGAAAAAAACAAAAACAAAAAAAGCCAAAAAAAAAAAACAACAAAAAAAAAAAACAACAAAAACTGTACACAACAAGAAGATGTGTTTAAAAAGCATAGAAATATCTATATACAAAACCTGCATGCTGCATGTATTTCTTGAGTCCACAAAGACAAAACAAACTTAACACAAAAATTATGGCAATTTGTGTTTGGTTGATTATTTCCTTACTTAAATAATACAAATTTGTGCCATCTTATACATAATTAGAAAGCCTGATTAGTTACCTTCAAAATGAGGTATAACTTTACCGGCCATACTCCTGTTGAATGAGCAACACAGCTGTGTCACAGGCCTAGCATCTGATTGACAATAAATAGGCAGACAGATTGGAATGAGATTCTGAAACCAGTGGCAATCCCATCACTCCACAATCTGGAACATAACCTCATCCCCCAAAATGACAACGCTCTGCCCCACAGAGTCAGGATCATCACAGAGTAACTTCAGAATTTGAGAACGGAAAGGATGGACCTCCCATGAGTCCAGGACTCAACCCAACTGATCAGGTTGGGTGTGGTGTATGTGCTAGAGTGACCAACACAACAATGTTTGTTGATCTTTAAGAACTCCTGGTTGAGGCATGCAATGCCATACCATGGCAAAATGTGACCTGACGATATTACACACATTTTTGGGGGCACTATCCACATGTTTAGCTGTGTAATTCATTCCACAGAAGCACCATCCTTTCAAGTTATTCCTCGTTGCAAAGGGGACTAATCAAACTTTCCAATGATGTATAGTACAACATTAAGTGATAATAAAGTCGGGAGATAATTGAACAAACACAGACTTCCTTACTATTTGTGCTAAATTTCAAGATGTCTTCGAGAAAGGCTGAAACTTTTTAACTGATGTTATGTCCTATAAATTCGCATCACAGAAAATATCTTATACTGTAGTTTGAAGATGGCAGAAATGAAAGACTATGCTGTTATGCCGTCAAAGCATGATAGCGTTCTGATCCACGCATAGTCAGTGGTCATTACGATAATATACTATAATCTATATATTACTCTATATCCTTCTAAGTTTTACCCAGAAATTTGAAAACAGTCTGAGATGCCAAAAACTCAAAGATTATTTTCTGTTTGAAACTTTAAAAACCTAAAAAGCTACATGTGTTAATGACTACAGCCTGAAAAAGGAACGGGCAGCAAGAACTGCTGATTGAATATATTTTTAAAAATTAATAAGTATCGACTAATTTCTTTCCACTTTCTCTAAATTAGGGAGATTCAAGTGTAAAACAGTTATGATAATAAAATGCAAAACATATTATTCATTATAAATTTGACCAAGTGCTCCCACTGCTTTGTCTGCAGAGATGATATGCTCCATGTCACAGAGAAACATTTATCCTTACTCAACCAAACTGACCAAAATTTGGTGCAACATACTGCAAGATCTGTGACATCATATGACATAAATTCACAACTACCTGGCCTATTAATTTTTTTTTTTTTAAATTCTCGAACTCAGTTTGTTTACAATGATTTCTCTGTCAATAGACCAGATACCTTCTCTTATTTGAGGCCAAAATGAGTTGAGCACAGCTATATTGATTTCAATAGAAATGCTTACATTGGCATCAACATGGCTGCATATTTTTGATTCATCCTTTTCTCCACTCCCCATTCTGCTTCAGTATCCCTTCATCCGGGGCCTCTTCATCCCACTACCTCCTACTCCTTCATCCTTTCAAGCTGCTGATGCAGGGAAACCCAGGGCTGCACCAGCTACAGATTCCAGTTTAGACAAGCTGGGTAAATCTGCATGAAAAGGATGCAGCTCATTTACTACACTTCACTCAAAATGACTTACAGCTGAAGGGTGGAGAGTGATCGAGCTCTGAAATGGATAGCTGTTGGCTGACATTACCACCAAGAATCTATTGTTGATATCAGGGTTTGGACTGAAACATGTGTGCAGAGAACTAATCAGATCAGGTATTGATTAGTCTTCATTGGGTAAGGTTAATGTTCTCCCTGTTCTTTTGTGATGTCTCATTTAAAGAAAAGAAGGTAGAGAAGATATGAAGCAGAGAGAAACACAGGCAGAGTTCAGGACTGTGACTGCAGTGCTGCAGGTCAAGTTTAGCTTGAGATTTTCATTCAGAATCAAAGAGTCAAACAAATGCTGTGCAGGAGCCTCACTTGATGGCAGAGAAAATGCACATCCATAGGCCAACCCTGATTGATACGAACATATCTCAAGAGGTTTAGCTGTCAAGTTGATTTTTGGTGCGGCAGTCATGATCATTTATAAGTGACACATTGTTCACTAAGTGGAAAGTTAATTTAAACTGCATCTCCACAGGGTTCCCATGTGGCAAAGATAGCAGCCTCATCATTGTCTGGGCTACCGGCTGCCCTCCCCATGACCAGCCTCCACTCTCTACCCACAAATCGCATTTTATGCCAGCCATGCTTCTGAAAGGGGGAAACAAAAGCCCGATCAGCACAGCTGCGGCTTTGGCACATTGTACCCACAATCATCGTGAAATCGGTGAAACAGAGCAAAGTGAAGCACAAAAGTATGCAGCATTAAGCTAAGAATCCATCTTTGTAGAGAAAAAAAGAGGGAACTTTCTGACACATGCTTGAAAATTATCGGATGCTATCATGACAGCAGATGAAAGATCTAATAATTATTAGCAAAATACACAATCAGTTGACACAAGAATGACTTTCAGTGTTTAGCTTGAACTGATGCCGAGTTCCATCATATTAAAACACAAATGATACTTTCTGCATCCATACATCCCTGAAGAGGGAGAAGAAAACTGTTTAGCACATCCCTCCAGTGTTGAAATGATTAGTTGAATTCCCAATAACTCAATAGGTTATTTGATGAAAAATTAATGAACAACTAAACTTGCTAAGCATTTGTTTGTTCCTTCTCCTCAAATGTGAAATTTGGCTGCTGTTCCCTGTTACATAGAAAATGTAAACAGACACTTTGGGCTATGGACTTTTGGCTGAATAAAACAAGCAATCTGAGGAAGTTACTTTGGGCTCTGTAAAATGTGACAGGATTTTCATTATTATGTGACATTATAAAGACCAATCAATAAAACAATCAGCTAAATAACAAAAAACAATCATTAGTTGTAGACTTGCATCTCAAGCCATTTAAATCCTCTTGAGTCCACTGTGACATGTGTACAAAAGCAGCATAAAGTTGCTACACAGAGTACAAAAAAGGCCCTTTTCTGGAAACACTGTTCCATTATACCAGTAATGTATTTATAAATATGATTTTTGTCAAGCAAGACACCTATAACAGCAACTCACATTAGAAAGCAACTTCCTGTGGATTAAAGTTACAAATACCATACGCCACACAGCGAATGCTTGATGATGTTTCTGTTAATGTGTGAGTGGGTGGTAATACACGTGTGTATGTGTGTGCTTTTGAATATGTGCAAAACACTGATTCGCCTTATTTCCCAAGATGCAGAGTTTTACATGCCCACACACACAAACACAGAAACATGAACACAGAGTTGTGCTTTTCTGACTTCAGAAGACATCACATGTACTCACATTTATTTATTATACCACTATTCCCCTGACCCATAACCTTAAAAAATGTTCCAGCATTAAAATTGGTTACTGGTGACGTGCTGTATGTCGTTGTAAGGAAGACCTGCCTCCATATTATGTTTCTGTGAAGAGATTAAGGTCCCCACAACAAGAGGAATACCTGAACTATGTAGATGCAAATACACACAAACACACACAGGAAGTGCCCCAGGCAGAGCTGTACTAATGAAGAAGCCTGTAAGCAGCTACCTTCATTACATTCAATCCTCTGGACAGTGTCAGCAATTACATTTCAGCTTCCCACTGTCAGAGCTCACACATAAACACATACAGTCAGCTGGATGCTTCTTCTTCACTCTAATGCCAGCTGAGGTTGATGCAGGTAGGAGTTTCCTCTTCTTAACAGTGGGTGTTTGGCTCAGTTTTGGTTGTTAAAGAGCTCAAAACCCAAACTTAGATCCACCACCTCATCGGCACAGTCACTAAGATGCCTCTTTGTCTCCCAGTCTTTTTGCACAGTGGAGCAAAAAGGAAGAGGCAAAATATGAGGGGCCACCTGGTACAGTGCTCTGTTGTATTTCACACATCTCTTTACCTCACTGATACCCCAGCATGTCAGTGTGGTCTCATCCAAGAGGGAGAGCATCCAGGGATTTCTTCCAGAAACTGGTTTTAGTGGGATAGTATGTTAGAATTAAAAGACAATTACTTCTAACATGGGGGAAAATTATTTGGACTTTCAATACTTCTAACAATCATATTTAAATGTATGAGATTAATTACAAGCTGAGGACTTAATGGGTGTCCTGTAAGCCATCAGGATTAGGCACCAAGCATGAAACACAATATTTTAGTTTATGTTTACCTTTATTTCATGTATTCCCCATCTCTTTTTTATTAATTTCTGCTCAAGTAAGCATACAATTGTCACGTTATCTATTTGTTGCTAGAGCAAAAACATACACAATACATTCCTAGACCAGGAGAAAGTCTTGCTTTTGTCTGTTTTAAACGTCTGAAACATCTTACTATTCATTTAATTATGCTACATCATAAAAAACAGCATAAATTCCACATATTTCCATAAACACATCTGCTCTGAGCATCATGCAAAGTTTTTATTTATAGTGAATTTTAATTTGGCTCATATGCTTCTGGCTGGAAATCACATAAGAAGTGACATGATCAAAATTTAAAGCCTTTGTCTGTAATCAACACCAAAAGTATCTCAGCAATTGAGAGATTGCAAATAAGCTTATTATTTTATGTCTCCACTGGAATTTTGGATCACTTCCATTCTACAATCACCTTCAAGTTTTTGTGCCTGAAAGCCATTTTTTTTCCCTTGATCTGGTCAAATGTAGATTTTCTAAGAGATAAAACATTTAACTCTAATTGGATCACTGAGAAAATATTTCTAAATTGTTGTCAGAGGGTTCACTGCAGCAAAAGGGCAATAATTGCTGCACACTGCATGTAATGTACAAGATCTAAAAGGTTTCCACGATGAATCTGGGCAAATTTGTTCCCAATATCTCAAGGTAGAGACTCTGGGTGACTACAAACAAGGCTGGTTCCCATGGACACCGACCAAGAAGGACTCATTTCGCTGAGACAAGCACAGAAAAGCTCATGAAGCCTTTACAAAAGCACATCTGGTGAAAGACAAATGGTTTGGGTAATAAATTCCATGGGTGGATGAGATGTAAATTTAGCTGTCTTGACACAAGGCCTTTCTTTGGTAAAAGAAGAGAAGTGCCTGAAGAACATTATACCTGCAACCAAGAGCTGGAAATGAAAAGCTTTGTGGGTGCTAGTGAGTAAAACAACCTCATCAAAAGTAAAATGCACTCTGATATCAGCACAAGTAGGCAAAAATCAGCCTTGGGTAAAATGGGATCTAACAGAACAAAAAGAACTGAAACTTATAGCCAAATGAACCAAGAAAATACTTACATATAACTTCAATGTGTAATATCCTCAAAAGATAGTGTCAGTTTCAGAAAGAACATGTTAACAGCTCTTGTTTGTGGGTAATGGCATCTATGTGTCCAGAGTTGTGATGTGGGGTGGCTGGGGAAGCCTGCTGCATTTCAATACAAGTACACTGTAATATTTAATTATTTTATAGACTGCACTGCCAACAGACTTAGAGTGTAGACAGTTGATTTTAGAGCACAAACACTTGTGAATACTTTTTATCTTATTTTTTTCTTAGAGCTTATAATTATTCTATAATCTGGGTTCCTTGTATTTGATATAGATGTGTATGTGTGCATAATGTGTATGTATATGTGAACATATGTATATCTTTATGTATATACAGTATGTGTGTGTGTGTGCACATGTGTATGTGCATGTGTATGTGAATGTTATTTATCTCTTTTCTTTCTTTTCTTTGTGGCACTGGAAAGGAAGCCATCCAATTTCATTGTACAGGTACAATGACAATAAAGACATTCATTCATTCAGTTAAGTTTTTATGTTTTTGCCATTACAGTCCTCAATCACTTGTTTACTTAAAGTATCTATTTCCAACACAAACTTCATACATCTATCATTTACTATTACAAAGTTTTTGGCTTGCTGTGCAAATGACAGATTTAAAAAAAAATTAATCAGTTACGTATTAATCTATAAATTCATCACACTCTTAAACTTAATATCAGAATAGTTGCATTTGGATTTCATGGTGATCAGCCATCTAGTTGTGAGCTGAATTTCTTGTCTTTAACAGCTGCATACTGCCCACGAGTGATGAGAGAAACCTAGACGTCTGAGTCACTGGTATTGAGACTCTTGTTTTTCAGTATGTATGTTGCTGTAATTAAAAACAAAATGAAAACCAAAACAATAAACATATAAATAAAAATGGCAGGGTGATAATTCAGGGAAAAGGAAACTGAGAAACTCCCTGACTCACTCTTCCAAATGTACACAGTTGTGAACTGAGACTGAAAAACCACCTGTCATGCCTGTTGTAAGGACATAAATCATGCAAAAGGGCAACAAATCTGTCAGGCCGTGTCAGTCAAAAGTAGCTTTTCTGTGCATGTGCTGCATTTATGACTGTGACGTGTGTGAGTGTGTGGGTGGGTATCTATTAACATTTGATTCCCAGGTGCCATGATCTGAAAGGGTTTCGTGGTAGGAACAGAAAAGGCACGACACTTAATAATGGAGGAGAAAGAATGGGTGAACACCCCAACTCCATACACACTCACACACTGGACCAGGTACAGCCATCAAACACACCTTTTTAAGGAAAAGCTGGCCTCTTCCATTATTCACATGCACATGCTACCCCAATACTGCTTGCTGCTTCCTTTGCCAGTGAGATGGAGCGAGTTGAATGTAGACGGACAGCGAAGGTAAAAAAAAGACCGAAAGCATGAGGTGAAGAGACCAGGATGAAAATAGCAAGCGAGAAGAAGGGACCAGGTCTGAGAAAAAAAAAAAAAGTGATATATGAGTGGGAAAGTGAGTGAACTTGTTTTATTTATTGCTGGAGTTCCAAATCACAGAATGCTTATTAAAGTCTATTTGATTTCTCATTGGCTTGCAGCTGATTAATCAAACTGATTTACAGTAAATACACATGAGCAAGCCAATATCGAATACAGTTATTGTCCATTACGAATGCAACGGCAAAACTCACACCATAGAAACTCTAAACATTGAGAAAATTTGAACAGACACCTTCAAACACATTTTTTTCATTGCAGAAACATTTACAAAAACCCTCTCTCCTCAGCGTGTCAACTTTGCATTTGCTGCTTCTAAAATAGAAAAGAAACTGATGACGAAGGTTCCCGGAAGCATGTGTCACACACATCAATCAGTGTGTCGCGCCTCGACATGGCTGGTCTCGTGGCCTCAGGAAGGACAGAGTAGTGGAAGGAGGGAGGTCTGAACATGTGACAAGTCAATGGACATCCTGGCAGTGTGTCAAGAAGGAGTGGAAGGGCCGTTGCCAAGGGCGACAGCCACAAGTCCCAGAGCATTACCAAGCTTCCAAGTGGTGCTTTTTGCCTTCTTATTTCCGCTCTCAAACAGTGAATGAATTGTGCTGAGTTATGTTTTTTTAGAGCTTTTATTTATCTGCATGGCTAAACATTAAAGTTCTTACTGAAAATTTTACAATCTGCACACCATTGGATGCAAAAACTACAACTGATTATTTCTAAAAACTTCATCTTGATTTGCCCCATTTTGATTTTCAAACTACCCCTCAAAATTTTTTTCTGTATTTGCCACAAACAACTACAATATATTGAAATACTGAAAAACTGAGTGATGTTTATATAAATGACAATCCATGTCCATTAAAAGAAGAGTGATTTTTTTTTTATTTTAAATGCAAAAAAACACTTGAACCCATCATGTAGCAGCAATTCTATGTCTGAATCAAAAGACCTTTTGGAGTTTCTTTGATCATTTGTTGTTTTCTCTGCTTACATTAACAATAAGGCTATTTAATTCACTGCTAGGGATGTTAGACAAATTTGTGTTAATGAGCACTCCAGTGATTAGCTGCCACTAACAGTGGGTCACTGGAGACAGACTGAAACAAAGATAAGCTAAATCAAAACAGCAGAGGCCAGGGTATCTTGACTGGTGTGTTAGCCTGGTTAAACAAATCAATATATAAATACCATTCCCGTAATGCAACTCGGTTGCAGCTTTCATTATACTAATTCTGCCTGCTAAGAGCTAATATCTTTCAAGCCCCACGGCTCCAATTTCTAGCAAAGGTTTAGCATAAAAAACAATCAGCTTCCAAGCTCAAATCAAGACAAGATATTAAGTAAATTTTAGAGTTGGCTAAGCCCCTCCATAGCCAGAGAAAGACATTTGGTTATTGCTTTCCAATAAGCCAAACAACAACAACAACAAAAAAAAAAAACAACAACAAAACAATAATGTGGACTGAATAGCAAAAGGAACATCTTATATTGCTATATTCTACTGTGAAACTATAGGCCTCTGTGGGCATTGCTTTGACGTGCACAGCCCACTCATATAGTTAGGTAGATCAAGCAATGGTGCATCCCCACAGCACTGGCTTCCCTCAGAAGGACAGGATGGGACATCACACAAAGAGAACTGCTCAAAAAATTAAGAGAATTAATTATTCCCCAGGTTTTAATCCAGTCTAAAATTTCTGGAATTTTCAGGAAGAGGCTAAATCAATGAAGCTCCTCATCACGACAAAAAGGACAAAAAAAATTTCCCTGCCAACATCCTGGAGTGAGACACCGTTACAGGGTCCAGTGTTATGTCAGAGCTGGATCGACAAGAAAATGGGTCTTGACAATGTTAGATGGGGGATTTCATTATTACACACAGAATGTGTCCAACATTATCATCATTTTGTGGCTCATTTAGAAAAAGACCCAATTGTGACCTTCATGTTGAAATTATGTTTGTACAAAACACTAATTATCCAGCAGTTTCATTAACAGTCATTAACAAATGTAAGCAGAAAAAGGAGAAGGACACAAATCCATTGCACTCAAATTACTATAAACCTGATGGTCAACCCAGTATTATACTGAGAGGAAAATTATAATGCATAATTTGCATGTGGATCAAGCAAAAAAGGACAATTTTGCTATTAAATTGTGTAGCTTACATGGTTTGCTTGCGTTATTTTTATTGACATGATTATGTTAGGCCTCTGAGTAAATTCACTAACTTCTTTTAACATTAAGTGAACAGCTTATTTTGTATCAAGGGGGAAGGACAACTTTTGGCTAAAGCTCAGATTGGATAAGGACACGAAGTTATCAACTTATAGATCTGATTTACACCAAATATTACCAACAATGAGAAGATTAAAAAGAACAGAGAGGGAGGCATACATTTCATGAAAACTGTGATACCTTGAAATTACAGCACAAGAAGCAAAGTGAAACTGGTAAAGAAAATTATTACAGTAATTACAGGAAAAAAGAGCACCATTCTTTCCTTATTAGCTTGGCTTTTGTACTCACAAATAGGCTCAGCTTGACATCAGAACCCATTCGGCCTGTGACAGATACTAGATATGAGCAAGCTGACCTCATCCCCAGTGTAAAACATGAGAAAGGTATATGTTTCAGACACCCATTAAATGAAGACTTACTAAGACACAAAACAGCATGGCAGCACATTGATGAATCAGTAATGTTTTCCCTTTGTCTCTTTTCTTTTTCTTTTTTACCTTGCTTCTATCTTTTCTACTGCATCCTTCGCTGCCTGTGTCACTCTACTCTAATTAACATTTCAAGCCAGGATTCAGGATCCAGCAGAAGCAACAGCAGACCTTATAGTGACTCATCAGTTAAAAACACCACTGTATCTTTTATCACAATCTCTGTCACTCAACAGCTTCTCTCTTTACAAAGGTTATCGCAAGGGACCAACCAGAGTAAAGGGAAAGGGGACCCAACTGCTGTCTCTCCGGACTACTGTAAAGACACAAACTAGAAATGTCTTTTAACCTGCTAGTAAAATATTCTTTGAAACATCTCAGTGAAAATGACCTCTAATGAGGTCCCTTAGAGAAATTACCTGCCACATCTGTACGTTTGAGAAAGAGAGTAATTAAAAGTATTTACTCTGCAGTGCACCAAGTCCAAATGTACAAATCAGTTGATTTTAGGATACTCTTGAAATAGTTTTTTTTTTTTTTACACAATTTCTATTCTTTTTCTATTTCTTTTTTTAAAAAGGCAATTCAATATAATCTCTTAGATTAAACTTTAGCAAATGCATCACACCATTCCATCTTTCTTAAGTCATTCATAGTAAATTCAGTTCCTTTACAGGTTCTTTCACTATTTGTACATTGTGTTATGTTACAGATGTAATTTTACATAGATAATATTCTTATTTCTATTTATCAATCTTCAGTCAAGTAAAGAAAATTGCATATATTATTGCAAATATTTAAAACAATTTAAACCTGAATTACATCATAACTTAGGAATTCCCTTTTGGGAGCGTTTAGAGATTCTAGTCTTCTTGGGTCTCTATTGCTATTGCACACACTTGGCTTGTTGCCATAGTTCCCTTTTTGTTCTTTTAAACTGGATGTTTTGCATCTCTGCTGCTGTCTTCATGTCATTTTCTATTCTGTGCTGTCGCTGGACTACTGAAACTTAGGCCCTTGATTATGGTCAGCATGGTTAGGAAAGGTAAGGCCTGGTCAGGTGAATGTTTCCGTAGCAAGATGGACCCTCAGTAGGTAGGCAGAGTTTAGCCCAAATGCCTAGCATGGCGTGAGACTAGTGTGGTGACAACAAATAGGACACAACTAACAACAACAATGAAGGAAATTCAACAACAACAAAAAAGAACAGGTATCTTTTTCTTAATATCTTTTAAACCTTGAGTGAACAGTAAAGTGAAACTGAACACCTGAACACATCTCTTGCACTTGATAATGTTTTTCTGTCTTATATTCTGTGATGCCAGTAGCTCTAACTGTAACACTAACTGTACCGTAAAAGTTTCTTATCGACCTGCAACTGATGGGAGCCCAGGAATAGTACAGCTCAATCCTAAAACTACAAAGGTGGATGATTGCGGTCATGATGCTGGAACATTAAGTGTGACAAGTTTTAGACTGTTGCACAATTAAATATTTGGCAAGAAGTCATCTTTCCCTCTAGGCTGACTGGTTTCCTTTTCCACTGATAGCCCTCTGCAGCATACTGCCACTACCATGCTTCACAATTATTATTGAATTAAGCAAGTGATGAGCAGTAGTGTCACATAGTGCTTTGGAGTTCAAATTTCATCACATAGGATTAAAAATTGAATATTGCAAGAAAACTGTAATCAGTTGCTGCAAACAGCTGTAATCAAAAGAGCAAGTGTATGCATGATAGAGCCTTAAGCTGGATTTATACTTGTGCGGCATCTGCGTTAGGTTGGTTGTGGCGTAACCACCTTAGGCTCCGCATAGGTCCGCAGACGCTTGACGCAAACCTCTTCCACCCATGCTATGCGGAATTCAGAATTTTGGATCTTCTAAATGAATTTGTGGGGTAACTGGAGAGAATCTGTAACACAACATCCTATGCTTGAGTGCGAGAGTACATTTCACCAGTGTCTGCTACACCAGCTCTACCTTACACAGATGCCACGTGAGTGTAAATCCAGCTTAACCCTAACCCAAGGAATGGATTTTGGACAGTTTTAATCTAATAGGTTGAACATCATACAATCTAGGAGGATCCATGTCCTGAAGCTACACCAAACCCTATACAACACTTGATATCAAAGACTAAACAATGGCTTTAATCTCTGCATGTCTTCCAGCACTCTCATGCTCAATCCTAAAAATATCAAATACAAATTTCCTCTTTATTGCTATCTTGCCTATCACCTCAAATGAATATTTAACCATAACAGAGTTGATGGTTAGCAGGAAAAACAAACTAACCAACCACTTGCAACTACAACTGAAGACTATTTAGATAAAGGGATCATTTCTAAGAAAGCAAAGGGAGAGAGACAGGGTCAGGGGCATGTGCAAAAGAGAGGAGAATCACTCCTTCTTCCCCCACACACACACACACACACATACACACACTCCACTCCTCAACTACTGAAAATAATTCCTTTGCAGTGAAGACTTAATTCGCATTCTGTGTCCGTGTCCCCGATCCCATATTGTCTATTCTGGTCATGTGGTTCGCCTGCGTTACTGCTGTCCACTGTGACAGCTGTGTGTGTGTGTTTCTGTGTCCCTGTGAGTGTGTGTTTAATGCAGAGAGAGAAAGAGCAAGCTAAAGATGGGTCAGTCTATGTTCTCACTACAATATGAGACCCACCCAAAAGTAAAACAAATCCTTCTCTAACCACATCTGAATGAGGCATGTACATATTTGTAGAAATTAAATAAAAGGACACAAACCGATCAGGTGCTTGCTTAATTTCCAACAATGGTCTTTGGGATTACAATATTATAACCAGTTCCGCTTTTACAGTGCGTTAATAGTAATAGGCAACAGTCATGAACGTCTTGGTAAAATACTGTGAAATCACTTAGATGTCTACTCTATGCCAAATTAGAAGCAGGAACAAGTGTATGCCCACATATTTTTGCCCTAACTATTTAGTGCTTCTATTCCAAGCTTATCCTTCTCAAAGAACATATTGTTGAACAGATGCCCACATATCATTACAAGGCATCACCCCAGCAGCGGCTCAGAGATGATTCAACCGTACACAGACGCAGACAGTTGGGTCAAAGCAGGAAAGAGGAGTAAAATCATGCTAGTGAGTAGTCACATGCCTAGGGCTCACTGATTCCCATCCAACATACACGTATCTTTATATCACCAGTGAACCGAAAGTTAACATTTGTTTTGTGGTTTTGTTATACAGTCATGATGTCAGCTTTGTCAGGATGTTACGTTTGGATGTCTCAGCATCAGCAGAGTGGAAAATAGGGAGGAATAATAATGTGTTGCTAATGGGTGGAGAGATACACTACTGGCCATGAGGGAGTTAGCAATGACTTCTTTTATTCTGCTTTGTAGTTTAGTGGTGTATATTTGTCAGTCCCTGAGGATAACTAGAGAATGTAGACAACATGGCAACACAAATGTCATAACTTTTGTTTAATATTAATAAAAGTATTCTTTCTATATCAAATAATATATGTCACTCATCCATGCACTTATTTGCCAATTTCACTTATCCTTTATGAGGATTGCAGGAGGAAGGTCTAATCTTAGCTTATATTGCAAGAGAGGCAGGAAACATCCTGAACAGGCCGCCAATCAATTACAGAACAGACACATAGGCACAGTCTACTGTTTACACTCTCCTGTAGGAAATGTACAGTCATAATGTAATCTAGCAATGTTATGAACGTAACATAGGCCCCATGATTAATGCATCCTTCCCTTCTTAAGTAATATTTGCAGGCATTATAAAAATTAAGAATTCCTTAAATGACCTTTTATCAGCATAAAATAAAAGCATGTTTTGCTTGTTGCAACCATGCCTGCCACTACAGATGACGCTAAGGCATTTTCAGAACATATATTGACAATTATATAATTTGCTTCAAAGCAACACACATCATTAGTAGCTTATTAAAAGAGGAGTTTTTGTAGGCAATTCCAGTTATTTTTGCACACTGGTAACCCCAGAAAGACTTAACTTAAGGCTCGATTGTGTAAGGTATCCTGGTGGGTTGTCATATTTAAGTAGGTGATAGTTTTGGCCACCTGGGGCGGTCCCTTGGCTCCATCCTTGTCCATACCAGTGAGTGCTGCATACCCTGGGTCAGCCCCAAGGCCTCCTGCCTGGGAGATATCCAGAAGGTGTGGCAAGGTGCCCCAGCTCAACTAGCTTCTTTCAGTATAGAAGAGCTGCAACTCTACTCTGAGGTCTTCGTCTTATCCCTAAAGGTGAGACCAGCCACTCCTCTGAGGATTTGTATTTGCAGACTCCTTCTTTTGGTCATTATCTGCAGAGCTCGAGGATGGGAAGAGATTCATATTGGTAAATCATCAGTTTCATCTCAATGCTCTATTCTGTTATTACCTCTACAAACCATAAGTGTTGCGCCTGAACGAGTTCACTGAACGATCATTCATGAACTAGTTCATATTTTGGGTGAACATGAACTGAATAGGCTGTATTTCTGCCTGATGAACGTCATTGTGATTGCACTCATCCTGGCATTTGTGAACGGCGTTCTCTCACAGTTGAACTTTGTTCAAGAGAGTGCCAGATTTCCATGGAGCCTTCCAGGCAAAATCCCAGCACATCATAAACAGGCCTTAATATATAGGTGAAAATCGCCAAATCTGGCAACACCAGCCACCACAGGGTCATGCACCATGCGTCATCAAATTGCAAAACACAGAGGCAAAATCCAATGAGGGGAGCAGTACCCCCTCTGCCTCAATAATCACTACAGCATCTTGTATGATCACTTAAAATATTTTTTAAAAGGTCAGTGATGATCCAGGAGGGTGAAGTCTTGCCTTTTTGTGGAAACTTTGCCTGCCGGGTGTCAAGAAGCAGATATCAAGATATGTGAACTAAATGTCACTAAAAACAGTCTAAAGACTTGGCAACGGCGTGCTAAAGCAGATCCTCTACCACCCAAAACTAAATAACAGCCTACAGTAGCAGCATCGTTGTCTTCATTTCCCAGCCACAGCAGGAAAACCTTTTGCAGTGTATTGTCAAGACCTGCAGCCTTTGAGGAAAGAGGAACCCTCAGCTTTCATAAACTTGACAAATGCAAGACATATGGTCTTGCATGTCTTTTTTTTTGTTTTGTTTTTATTTATTCATTTGGGCTGAGTATTGCACTTTTATGACCCAATTTCTAGAACTTTTCTTTGGACTAACAAGTCAGAAAAAACATACATTTACAAAAAATTGAAAAGTGACTTTTTGAAAAGATAAATACTATTGAAATATTTTGTACTTTATATAAAGCACATCTTTTGTTTCCTACCTCAGCCTGGTTCCTACCTCAGAAAATTTAATAATTCCTCATTAAAAAAAGACCATTCAAGCATCAAGTTTTTCCTCATGTTTTTACACTGTAGGAGTGAAAGTTGCAGCTGGCTATGAATGTGGTCTGAATGGGTGGAAACAATAGCAAAATGCAAGTGTTCTGAGGGTAATAGCTTGCAGCAACATATTGGGAAAAAAGAAATATGAACTAGTTAATTTTTAACTATGAACTTAGTTCAAAAATTTGAATTATGAACAATGAACTGAACTAGTTCACTTTAAAATGTGTGAACTGAACTTTGAACTAGTTCATGTAGAAATTGAACTTTCCCAACACTGCAGACTATTACAATGTTTGCATTTGTGCAGATGTTGCCCAATAAACCTATCCTTTCTGCCCTCACTCATAAACAAGATACTTCAACTCTACGTCTAAGGTTGCTTTTTGTCATTGGCTCTGTTCATTAGCGCTATGAACATAAATACTAGACGTTACTTATGGGTGGAGTGTTTCTAGTTTTGTCAGCCTAGGATTTCATCTTTGCTTTTTGCATTATGTGGTACTATCGGGTCATTAGGCAGAGACTTCAAGAGGAGCAGGGTGTGAAACATTCCATGAAAAACTTTTCTTTTCAGCTATACTTTACAATAATGTAATTGCAGATAATTCTTAGTATACAATTTCCATACCAACTGAATATTAACTATCAAAGTGGAAGAAGACTTTTGAATCTGTAGCATGATAACCACTTCTTACTGAACAGAGGAGCTCTGACTCTACCATCAATAGTACTCACAACACTCAAAACTGTTTTCATGCACTATACACCAGAGTGGCATGAAGATATTGTTACAAATGGTGTATGACACAATCACCAAATGTGCGCCATGCTAAATGGTGCGGTTTGACTTTACTGAAATTCTGTAAGGCATAAACTGCCGCTATAAAGAAAATGAAGCACTCTAATACTAAAATGCACGATTTGCTTTGTAGACAGTAGTTTGAGACGTTCAGGGGGAGACAGTGAGATGATATTCCTCCATAACCTGACAGCCATCCAAACCAATTAGGTAACAGGTTGAGGAGTCACTTTGTTTCTTTGGACTAATGAAGAAGTTGAGCTTCTTCTTCAAAAAATGCTTGACTACATAGCATAAAAAGCTTGAGAAAGTGTGGATTGGGAAACGGCGCGTGTTTGTCACATTGATGTCAAATCCTCTAGTTGTGCGGCTTCGCTGTCCGCACAGCACTGCAGACAGCAGAGGACTCAAACCTATCCACTCTGGTACCTGGCTTCAGACATGGTCGGTTTCATGGAGGCTTCGTGGGGATGAAAGGGTGGTTTGCTAAAATACTTTTGCGGTTTTGCTGCAATCCGGCGTCGTGGGAACGGCCCCTTAGTCAAACTCTCTGGCACACTAGACCACTTCTCACTTAGTTGACTCCTGTTTCTCCTGTGAGCCTTTTTGGCACCTGAGGTGTTAAGTTGAGTGTGGGACAAACTCCACAAATCAAATTATGAGGATAAACTGATTAAAGCTTAATTTGGAGGGAGTCACAGAATTAGTTCTACTAATAGAGATTGAGGGAATGATCTGAATATTGCTATTTCAGGAAGTCTGTCTGCTATCAATCCTTGTTTTTCTGACCTGTATGTTTGGAAAGC
Source organism: Melanotaenia boesemani (assembly GCF_017639745.1). NCBI lineage: Eukaryota > Metazoa > Chordata > Actinopteri > Atheriniformes > Melanotaeniidae > Melanotaenia > Melanotaenia boesemani. The sequence continues at coordinate 18,902,318 of NC_055703.1, forward strand.
CACAAACATCCCTCGGTGTATCTCAGTTGTAATAAATAGAGATAGAAAAAGAAACAATAAAAGACTAAAAGATATACAGGATACTGGATGAGAAAGAGGGAAAAAGAGATGTGCTTTCTGTTGCAGAATGAAGTTTCCCTACCTTCACTGGAAGTTCGATACCGAGGGTGTATCCAAGTCTCTTTGAAAATTGGCAGGAGTGTAACTCACACACTCTCAGCAACCAGCATCAAGAGAGCTTTCTATGGGCTGTGAATCAAGCCACATATCCAAGAGCATACATGGCCTATGCATGGAGCTCTGTTGTGTAATAATACTGTTTGGTCCCACACATACACACCAGCATTTATACAGATTAAAAGCCAATGAATGCCTTTTGTGGGGCTTGCTCCCTCTCCCTGTGTGATCATAGGAGGTATGCGTACTGCTTCTATATTTGGGTGCTAAGCTGCATTTTCCAGCCATAGCTCAGTGCTAATGCACAAAGACAAAGACCAAAACAGAGTTTCATGCACACATACATGCAGCACACATACAATATATTTTTACATTTAGCTGTGCAAATCATGTATGTGCAAAAAAAAAAAAAAAAAAAAAAAAAAAAAACACATTTATTTGGACTACTTCCAAGATGTAGTAAAACTACCTTGACCATTTTTCATTTAAAAAAAAGAGAAAAAATTGGATGTTTAAAGTTTTCAATTTGAAACACACACTTTTATGGCAATATATAGTATATTTTATTCCTTACTAGATATGGTAAAAACAAAGCAAAACAAACAAAAAACACTATAATATTCAGGAATATTTATGGCACTCTGACATGCAACAAACTCAGTGTCGCAATTCACCACATTTTTATTTATGATTGTAACAGTATAAACAACAAAAATTGATATGCATCAAGTAATGCTGGAATGTATGGAGGCCCAGGGAAAGAGTCATAGAACAACTAAAACTGAACTAGAAACACAAAAAGTTAGGAAGAGGCCTCTGAGGACTTGTGCATCACAATACCTAAACATGCAAGCATTTACACACAGACAGACAGAATAAGAAACATACCACAACAAGTTGAGCACAGCATGAGAAGGCTCCATCCACTGGTAACAAAGCTCATATTGTTATTATGACATCTTTGACAAGTGACAGCACATTCACCCCAAATTATCATGTTTCCCTCCTCCCTCCTCTGACAAACAAGCCCCACCCTCTCCTCAAACATCCATACATTTTCTAACACAAACTCATACTTGGACACGTCAAACTCACCTCGCCTGCACTGTGTGTCCAGGGTCTAAACATATATTCTCTGTCACCTGTCTAGTGGAATGTGGGGCTAAGTGCTGGAGGAGGGTGAGCCAAGGTCTCACTGTTCCCTGGTGAATAAATGCAGGAGTGGCCAGCTGACCTTTGACCCTGGCAGGAAGGAAGATTGAGCACTGCTCAAGGCTCCATTAGTATTTGTAGCACTGATGCCTCATACCACAGCAGACTACAGGCATGAACCCTGTTCAAGTAGTAGTCTGAGGTGTGGCAACAAGAGTCGAACTTGCAAAACTGATTCAGTTAACATGAATATTTGGAGCATTGCCTCTTCATGTTATTACAGCAGGAGAGTTTTTGATGTCAACATACATCATCTCACAAATAATCCTCCCAATGTGAGAACTGCACAACAGTCTGTGTAGCTATCAGTAATTCTGTCATTATTACTGACTCTTCAAGGCTAAAGGTCAGGTAAAACATAGAAACTTAATGCTGCCATGCACTGCTTCCTCTCAGTTTATCCCTTACCCCTTTGAAGCTTTGTTTCTTTGACAATGAAAGCCCTCCTCCTTAACATACACACACAAATACATCAAAAAGACAAATAAGTCTGTCGGTTGTGTCTCTGCTCTTCTCAACATAGGCATATGTATGCAGGAATTGTCAACACTGCACAGTGATCAAACTGGCAATCTGTCACTGCACTGGGGATACAGTTGGGGATTCAAGTGACTGATGACACACGGAGAAATGAACCCCTTTTGATGTGGTGTGGACATTAATACTTGTGTTTTGTAAGGAAAAGACAAAAAGACACCAAAGCAGAAACTTATATTTCCTAATTAAACACAAAATCTTCATTAAATGAAGACTATTTTCTTCCAATTTCCTCGTCAAACAGTCTTGTCAACCCAAAAATTAAGATGTAAACTGAAACAAAGAGACTTGAGATTGGTTTGTTCTACCATTACATCTCCCTATGTTTCTATCTAATGCAGTGGTAAGGTCAGTACCGCACTGATTTGTGAGTGACGCTGGATTTCAGCACCACGGACAGCGCTCTCCTCTCTTCTCTAACGCGAGAGGAGGCGGGATGAAGAATCAGACGAGTGCTTGTGGTGCTGTTGGTGGTGGGGTTTCCCAAGCAGATTTCAGGAGAGGGTCCACACAGTTATTCCTCTACCGCTTCACACCGCTAACCACCTCTTCGGTACCGGATTTACATACGGAGGAATACCGTATGTGCTTGTGAGATTACGGCTTTTATGAAATATTGATCGACCCAGCCTCACGCAGGATGGACGGAGAGAGGAGGGGATGGGTAAAGGAAAAGGGGAGGGAGGGAGGGGGTCTTCCTTTGGATAGCATTTATCATGCATCCACCCCAACACCGCCCTCCACCCTCTAAAACCTGCTTCATTTACTTTCCGATCATGGTCACAACCGCTGGATTCGCCAAGCTGATGATACAATACACACAACACAGACAGATACACAGACAGATACACAGACAAGAGGGGGGAGATGAAGGCCGGCAGTGACCATCTCCAACACCATCCACTGCCTCAATGCCGCACATCTAAAAGCTTAATGTTTCCAGTATTGGCAAGTGCAAGACGCGCCGTCATCGAGTTGCATTTATAGTAATGTCAGGAAGATTCAGCCATGTATCCAACACCACCAAACCAAGTAAGCCCGATCATCAAATGGCATTAAAACTTCTTATTCGGCACTGTCCTTCACAAAATCCCACATCTATATGCGTTTTCACTAATTTCTCCACATCATCCACTGCTCTTAAAAAAAGGCCAATGATGCGCTCAACATCATCACCACATCCTCCTTCAGCGACTGTCGTGAGCAACACTTCAAAAATCGCTGTGGTCAGCTGGCTGTCAATAATGCAATCCATAGCCTGAGCATCTTTAGCAGCGACACAACACGCGGTCAGCTGTAATTTTCATCTCTGACAAGCAGGGACATGAATTATTCAACACCTATAAACTGTGCGCTTCTTCTTCAGCGGCTCGACAAGAAATCTACAAGAGCTGTCAGAAACCAATGCAGAACGCACATTTACCGTTTCAACCGCATAAGTAGTGGATGCCATTTGGCGTGAACATGAATGCACACCGTTAAGAGAGGGGCAGAGAGAAAAAAGCCAGGCTGTAAGTCAGCGTCGCCTCCAAGAGGCTGCAAAAAACCTGCGAGAGAACGAAAGCCGACGCCGCCGCTGCCGCTGCCGCCACGCAAAAAAACCCAGCCGACATGTATGAAGATCTGGACGGAAAGCCGGTGGAAATGAAGCCAAGGAAAGATGAGCAAATATGAAAGAGCCAATGGGCATTTATACGTTTACCTGTCAAGACTCCGACCCGGATTTGGTGGTCGTGGTTCGTTAAAATCATCCCGTCTGACGCCATGTTCAGCAGCGCTGTCGCCCGCACCGAGAACTCACGGCAGGGCCCAGAGCCGATCGCATCGAACTTAGAAGGGAGAGGGAGGGGAGGATGAGGAAGAGGAGAAGGAGAGAGGGATAGAGGAGGGCAGGGATACAGCAAGAATGCGCCAGACAAGATGAGTAGAAAGCCGAGTGATCATAGGGACACCTACAGATGAGCGGGCAAGATGCGGGGGCCACATCACTCAACTGGCCGCCTGCCACGGTAGTAGAGTGGAGCCTTGATTAATTCTTCTGAAGACCGTTATTTACAGAGGAAGCTTTGTAGACTACGTAGCCACGCACCTCTTTTTTATGTCATGTATCTGTTGTGATTTTTAAGGTAAAAATGTTTACATCTCTGCTGTTGAGGTGTCTTACAAAAGACCCACTCTAAGCTATCAATTCTTTAATCTTCCACAACCACCGATTCTCCCATCATGAGATGATCTCCTGTTTATAAAATTAAAAGGGGTCCTTCAGGAGCAGGAACAACAGCCCAGAGTATGGGCTTCTCCATGCAGAGATTTGAAAAAACAGATCACAGTCTGACCTGTAAAAATGCAACTATACAACCTGGCAAAACAAGCATCAAGTTGCTATTTATAGACTAACTGCAGGCTTCCATAGTGTATAATTTCTCCTGTCTATTCTCATGGAAAAAAGCCCATCCTCCAGCATCTGTTGGGAATCTGTCAATATACATAATTCATTAACACATGTACATGAGCATAATAAGAGTGGCAAGAAATGGGGCAACTCTTCCAGCATGACTGGTTCACTTCAGTAGCGTTACTGTGTCCAATGAGCTGACCATGAGCAATAACACAATTTCCACACTTAACAAGGCAGGCCATTTGCTCCTGCATTGGATTACAGTTTACAATAAGAGGTGTGCTCGCCAAGGAAATGAAACAGATTTTCAATGCTTACCTGAACTCTTAACCTTAAGAGATCTTAGCTTTTTTGCTGATCATGTAATGTTAAATTAACAGCTGGAGAATTATAATCTCATACTTTAATACATTTATGACAGGCGGTTTTAGTTGGATACTTCCTCAGAGCTGGCATGTACTTTGTCAGAGTAGGCCCATGCACAGTTGAACCAATAAGATAAACTGGATAGTTGATAATTAGCTCAGTGTAGTTTGCTGAAGCCCTTGACACTTTTAAAAACCTCAAACTTTCACCTTTGCAACACCATATTTAATATTAATCTGCATAAAAAGCTGTTCACGCACTCAAAATGTATTGTGTGAAACAGTTTCATTGGGAAAAAAATGTAAACATACCAATAATTCACAACCACATTTTTCCAAACATTCATTGAATTACAATAAATTTTTACTAAAGCATATCATACTACACAGGCAGATAGATAGATAGATAGATAGATAGATAGATAGATAGATAGATAGAATAAACTCACAATATATATAAAACTAGCTCAAACACAGAGAAATAAAATAAGATAAAATAGAAATACACACACAAACTATATACAGTTATGATTATGGGTTGTTGGGCATATAGGGAATACACATTTTATTTATTTTTTTATTTAACCTTTATTTAACCAGGTAAAAATGTTTGAGAACCAGTTCTCATTTGCAAACATGACCTGGCATGTATGGGTAAAATACAGAAATGATGACCACCTCTCACACATGGAGGAATTATTGTACAGTGAGTTATTGTGAAAGGAAGGACTGAGTTCCTGATCCTCACTTTATGACAGTGGAGCTGCAGCAGTCTGTTTGAGAAAGAGCTCTGTTGTCCTCCTGTATGTTGTGTAATGGATGTGAGGAATTGGCCATGATGGAGACCAGTTTGTTTAAAAACGTCCTATCGTTGACTGTCTCCAGTGTCTCCAGGTTGTGTCCAATGATCTTGCCAGTCTTATGGATCATTTTAGTGATCCTACATCTAAATGTTTTAGTCATGTATATTGATTTAAAGAAATTTAAGCTCAATCACAGGACACAACTCTGGGATTTTTATTTCCTCACATGGACTATTTAGTTTCAGGTCTTTAGTTTGCAGTTCCAAAATATTTTTCCCCATTGACCATTTGTGAGTTTAATCACTTGTGGATTAAGAGTTGTCTTGCTGTATGACCCGCGTTGTTAGATCCAGTTTATGTCCTGACACTCTAATTTTCTGGTACAAAACAAACTGAATAGCCCAAAGTTAGCAAAAGATATCCAAAACCACAACGCTGTCACATCGTTGTAAGTCCAAACAAATATGCTTAATATTTTTCTAGCAGCTTCCCATCCTGTCCACGCGATATTTAGCCAACTCCATACTGACGCCTGCAGAAGCGTTGACTTCTCTGTGCAGTTTTACCATCTATACCTGCAGTTAACTCAATAACAATGTGTTGTACAGTTTGACTGAATTAATGAAGTTCCAGTACTCTAGAGATGGTTTAGTAACATTTTCTTGCCTATAAATTATGTTTTGTTACATTATAAAATAATTAAAGACTAAAGATTAAAGAGTGCCAAAGCATTTCTGAAACTGAGGCTATAAACCAACTTCATGTATGAAAAAGCATCTTATGACCAGGTGAGAAAATAAATTAAGTAAAGTTTTGAATTAACCCTTTTTATATAAATGTTTTCACTGACACAAAGAAAAAAAATTCTTGTGCAAAACTAGGAAAGGGATCCTCTTCCTTTGTAGCATGGCATCACAACATCTGTCACTCTGTCCCTGACAGTGAGAGGCCAGTGTTAAACATACCTTGTTAATAGTGAGGATTAGCATTCTCAGAGGAGCTGTATTTATATATGCTGTACATGCACTGATACCCCTTCATGCTATGTGAACAGACGCTGTCTCTCTCCTACATGCACACACATACACGGAGATACACTTCATGGTCTAGAGCTGGCAAGCTTTCCTGGAAAGCTGGAATTCCCCAATTGTCATAAACAGGGAGAGAGCTGGGGAAAGAAGATAGCATGAAGAGAGATGTATGGAGGAGGAGAGACTGAGCCATCAGGCTAAAGACATCGGGGACCCCATCTGGTGTGCAGACAACTGTGTTTATGTAGTGTGAGAACAAGTATGCTTGTGCACAAGTGTGTGATATAATGACGGTGTAATTGCCTCACCGTCAGTCGAGCTGCTTGCTGCTCACCGATAGGTGATGAGGAGGCAAGGGCCATCGCTCTCCCTGTTTCCCCTCACAATCCATCACAATAATAAGAGGAGCCTCAGCAGAAAGAGGGAGCTGTAAATGTACGCCATCCCATCTTAATGGTGGGCCCAGGGAAGTCCCTCATTTTTCCCAGATGCAGAAAAAAGGGCAGTTTGAGGACAGCAGCTTGGGTGTTTATATTATGCAACATTAGAGCTGCTTCAGCTTAACTTTTTAGCTGCTGGGGTATGTGTTAGAGGGTGGTGTGTCTTTTCAACACAGGCACCCTACATACTACAGCTATAACTTTATGAATTGCAGAAATGTTTTAGATCCCAAGGCTGCAAGAATAAAACATGCAATAAAACCTAACTTATATGACCAATGATCCCAAACCTGTCCTTAATCCTTAACGGAGGACACCAGCCTAAAGCTACAGAATACAAGATAAAGCATGCAGTTACAAACATGACTGCAATCTATAAATTGTAATCATACTTTTATGATAGTGTAGCTGACCATTTAAGTTAGTCAAACATCTCACTTAATACCTTAACTGCACTTGATGTTTGATTAGCCAACATGTTTCTCAGGAGTAATCGAGGGATTTCTGCCATTTACAACATGATGGCAATTTTTGCAGCAGACTGTTGTTCGTGTATCCATTCATATGTTGTCTTGGAAACATGCCCTGCGGTGGTCATGATGGCTGTCTGCTCTTTAATTTAAACAAAGAGGGGAGAGGGGCTAAAAAAGAACTGGAAACTTACCTTGAGGCTTATTTAACATTATGCCTTGATGCTTTCTCTAGAATACCTGACTATATCTGGACTTAGTTGGAGAGGTTAAGTCAACCAGGGAAAAAAAAATCTGAAAATGATCAGCATGCAGTCAATTGAGGTCTTCTGGGGGCAAATCCCTTGTTTGGAGACAGTAGTTATCAACAACACAGCAAGGAGTCACCTCTGGTCATCAGAGGAAGCAGAAAGATGAAGGGATGAAATAAGAAGGAGAGTAGACTAAAAGGGGAAGAAGGAGGGGAGCAGACATGAGAAGGAAGAAGAGTGATCATGTGTGTTAGGCTGCATTCTGATGAGTGTAGGATCTCTGCCGACTCCCACCACCATTACAGCAGCGCAGAACATCGCCCCAGGGCTTTGGAATCAAACCCATTACATCTGATGCTGGATTTCTCTCTGCTCAGAATTAATGCAATGTGGACTTGCCTTCTATAAAGCTGGCCAGTGTCGCATAGCATTGCTGTGCAAAGAGTTGCACCACAAGGAAAAAGAAGACAGAGGAGAAGAAGGCCTGAGTGTCTAAAAGAGAAGCTTGCAGCAGTTGAAGCGGTCATTTCATATTTCAGTTTTTATTGTATTGAAAAACAGGCTGGGTGTCTCTATTAACTGCCAAGATATATGGGACTGTGCTCACATGAAGGGGCCTATGTATGTTTACACTGGGGCCCTGCAGTCCATTTGCATAATTAACAGACTGGCATTTGAAAAACAGAATGTCAGCACAAACAACCCTGGATACCAAACTTCCTCAGGTGATTTTTTTTAGCCATGTAATTGGCTCCTAATGCTAAGAAGATAAACAGTGATTTTTGAAAGATATATATATATATATTCTGTCAGCTTAGAAGTTTATTAAAGACTTCTGCTATTTGCTGGAAAATAAACAATTTCTACCATCAGATTTAACCAAGACCACTTAAATTGAGAAGTAAATAATGTATTTTGTGCAACATCTCTGGTAAGACCTGCATTCATTTTGTCTGAATGGCACCAAAGAGGAGTGCAGGTAACACAGCCATCTTTCTCTGCCTTATTTAGCCATCAATAATGACATGTCTGATGTAATGTTTGTGTAATAGTCCAAATGCTCTGTGGCAGCATAGCTGGCTTTGCACATTGTGTCTGTGTGATATCTTGGATGAATCTTGTTTGACATGTAATTTTATGTTAAAGTAAATTAGCAGCATATATGTTCAAACTTAATGTAACGTAGCACCACTGCTAATATGCATTTAGTGGGTTTGTGTGGCAGGACAATTACGCATTTATATTCTCTATATTGAGTATTTATTTTTCATCCTTTGCCTGACATTAACTAAAATGACACCTCATTTAAGAGTGTGCTAGACATGTTAGAACTAAATAACTTAGTTTTATGTACATCCAAGTCAAGCCAGAGTTCAAACTTTATGAGGTTGCTAAAGGGTTCAGTCTTGATATTGCTTTGCAAGTTTTTTTCCTTTATATTTACAGTATGTGTATATAACATACTGGATTTCTGCCACTTATGTTGTTCCTCAGCCAGAATTTGGGTGGAAGTCATTCTAACCAACAATCAGTCCAGTTTCCAGAGTCTTCAAGGATGATGTGACTTAATGTACAAACACCTTTTGTTTTTTTGTTTGTTTGTTTCTTTCATTTTTGCCAGACCAAGTATTTATACATTTTTGATGCCATACATTTTCAATATGTAAACCTGAATAATTGTTAGTGACAACACATTTAAAAAAAGTGAAAGGGACTAGTGGAATTGATGGCTGAGATGCAGATTAAAATCAGCTTTATTTTGTAACAGTCCTCAGATTCATGCAGCCCTCTACCTCATTCTGTCTCCTTCTAAGTGTTTTTGTGGATATCAGAAATAGTGAACATATATTTTGCGATATTTTCACTAAATAAATGCTGCAATCTGTGCAGAAAAAAATGTAGTTATACAGCAATTTTAAGCTTTTAAACAAGTTATTTTATGCTTCTGACTTGTGACTGCAGTTAGAAATAACTCTAGCAAGTCTTCGGTACACATTTATAAATTGTATTATGGTCTTAATCACTTGTTTCATGTCTTCCTTAATAGAGCACGATATTCACAATGAAAATTACACTCCCATTTAATGTAAAGTGTTTGGTAAAGCAGGTAATGCTTTAGTGTGGGGACTCTAGCTGCCACACAATAGGAAGACTGTGGTCAATGGAGCTCATCACACTGTAATTTGAATTGTATACCAAAAAGTCAACTGCAGTGCAAATTAAGAAAACATCTCTGAAAGACTTGAAAACAATTCCAGATACACATCGAATGCAAATATATAGTTGTGCCTTACAACACAGGAGAGTTTCCTGAGTTCAATGTGACAAGCCTGATAAGGTCTGACTGTTCACAAATGTTAAGAAACCTCACTGTTTGCTAAACTCTACTATCTCTGAGTACATAAAATTTGAATAAATGAAAAAGTATTGTCTTTTAGGCTTTCTTAGTTGAAAAAAGTATATAACACAAGATATTTATCACTGGTTTCATATGATCTGCTTCGCTGGTAAACAGCAGAGTGATTTCCTCATGTAGCTCATCATGTATAACAAAGTCTTGGAAATTAATCTCATATTGTGCAGACAGATGTTTTAGCATAATGTTGGTGAAATAATAATTTCTCATCTCTGTGTGTGTGTTCACAAATACATGAACATTAGTTAAGTGTAAGCCCAGTGCTGTTATCACCTATCTTTATGAAATGCTTTTGATTGCTCCATCTTCTCTGTCATGACTCCATTTTGTGTTGTGATTTTTTTTATTTTTTTTATTTTTTTTTACTGATGTGGTTGATTTGCAACCAGTGTGCATTGCTACAGCTTTGGAAATTTTGGAAATGGTTATCAATTCCCATCCCAAGTAATGCATGATGATAATAAGGCACAGTTTATCTCTGCTGATTGTGCAGGTATCTCCTTAATGAAGGCTGAAAGTCTTTATTTTATTTAAAAAACAACAACAACAACAAAACAAACAACAAAAAACAAAACAAAACAAAGAATTAAATGCCCTTAAAACCATATCCTTTATGACTTCATGTGCACTGTGGATGTGTTTCTTCTCAGAAATGCTCTGAACACTTGTGGCTCTCCCTTATCATCCATTCTAACACACAATTGAAGCAGTAAATTATATTAAAAAAGAAAAAAAAATAGACCTCTAGCATCTGTCCTTCCTAGCTGTTCCCTGGAAAGAATTTAATTCTGGGATTTGCTGGACGCCACACAGCCTTTGGGATGTAATCTCACATCCACACACATATTAACCTCTACCAACAGAGAAGTTGGAATGACTTTCAAGCTCCAGTGGGTCTAGTGCAGGATAATGACTGTGGTGAGTTCAGGTAATGTGGGTAGCAAGCTGTTGGGGCCAAGCTGTCAACTCCATGGCAGAGTTAGAGGTGGAGGGAGGGGGGTGGTGAGAAACTTGGAGGAGGGAGAGAAAGTGTAAAGCTGGACCTGACAGGACCTGGAAGCAGAAGCAGCAGTCTGGGATTAGCTGCACTAGGTTGGACATCTTCCTGCAGAGAGCTCTCTCCTGAAGCTCAAATTTTACGCATACAAACATGTGCATTCCAGTGTGGACACACATGCATGAGCATAAACATGAAAGGGTAACTGTAAAGGATTTTTCACATAATGCAGATCTCCCCTCATCTTCTCCTATACTTCTTACAATCTCTCGTCGCCCTTCCCCTCCTCTTCCTCTTCAAAGCAAAGAGAAGCCAAGATGTTAATGGCAGCAAAAGCTAACTTATTACTCATCCAGGCCTTCGGTGGACCTCAAAGGATCATCCATGCCTGATGGCACGTCCTTGGAGCTATATACCCACACATACTCATTCTGACAGCTCATCAATCAATTAGTCAAGCAGTCAATGTGACAGTTAGTAAAGCAGCTTTACAATTAGCCCCCTCTTGCCCAAGTAACCCCATCCTTCCTCCCACGCTCCCAAAACTAATACAATAAATAAATAAATAAATAAATAAATAGATTCATTGGTTCTTTACTAAATTTTTCATCCTGTCTGGCTTGCATGTAAAACCTTGGCTGTCACCCCACATGACCCCTGTAAGGTCTCCCATTTCACCGCAGGAGACCTGACTCACATCCAGACCAGTCTAAAAAATGAGCCAGCCATGCAGAAGAGATAAGATGCAGAGAGGGAAGACACGCAATCTAAAAAAGCACAAAATCTAGAATATGTGATTAAGAGGGAAGGATGCAGATGAAGAACTTGTGACAATAAAAAGGGAAGAGAATATAGGCATGAAGGGAAAACACAACTGAACTTAAATGGTACTTAATATAGTCAACATTTGTGAGACTTCATTTGAGTTTAAAATGACAGCCTGGCTGTCTTTGGTTATTTAAATTCATTAATTTTATGAGATCAAACATTACTGTTTGACCAGTCAATTGATTATTATATTTAATGTCCCCCATACTCCAAAAAAAAAAAAAAAAAAAAAAAAAAAAAAGAAAGAAAGAAAAGAGAAGAAAAACGAGTAAAACATCTGACATTAGGCCTAGATATCATGTTCTTACAATGCTGTATTTCTAATTTTAACAAACTTAAAATGAAGTATATATATTCTTTTGTGATAATGTATGCTGTATGATATTTAAAATTCTTTAAAATAGTGGCTGGGCTATCAGTTTGTAATATTCTATCGGCTTAGAATCAAAATCTTTTCTAATCTGAAATGAAATACTCAGATACCGACAGAACAGCTGGCAAATGCTGGATTTTTGAGATATTTAATCCCAATAAAGTCAGTTTTCACAACGCAAAACTTTAATGGATAAACAATAATAGAAAAAAAATCAAGGTTTTGATTACAACATAAAAACATACACATGTTCAGAATTAGAGGAGACCAGGAAAAATTGAGAATAATTAGCAGCCTCCTCATCTTTGGCTTTCTAAACCCTGAACCCTCCTCTGTCTGGCCTATTTGCGTTGGTGTGTCATCACAGGACCAAAGGATTTAAACTAAGCCATATCATCAGCTGAAAAAGATTCCTCTTAGAAAATACTCTGGCCTGGATGTGGCAAATATGTTGCAGTAATGCATTTACATTTGTAGGGGCAGAGATCAACAATAGAGCCAGCTTAGACAGAAGCAGAGAGCTCTGCCTCAGTAAAGTGCTCCTTAAAGACCCAGGGTGCACATGCTGTGGTTTAGAACAGGCATGTTATATTCTCAACAAGAACATGCTCTGTTCAACCCTTTAACCACACCATAGGTAAGAGCAATGCTGCTTGCTAAGATCTAAAGTGTGGCTATTCTGAGCAGTGTTTTGGAACCTAAATCTGCAAAGTCCACTCAGTCATGAAGAGAAACCCCAGGGACAGCTCCTCCTGAACTGGACTCCTCACGCAAATACATTAAACTCTGCAGCTCCCTCCAAGCACAAACAGTCAAACAAGCACACAGTGACATATGTGTGCAAGAAGACTAATTTTGATAGAAGGGATTAACCTGAAGTGAAAATCAGACTTTCAGGTCCTCAGTATTTCTTGATGCCACCAAGCAGCTTTACATCTTACACTAAAGTGTAGTGTTGTCTTTGTGACTGAATCCTGAGAAGATCATCCTCAAGATGTACCTGAGGGGTAAAAGATTAATCTGTTTGCAGGTTTCTCTGGTGTGTTATGGAGCTTGTTAACAAATTACTGGTATGACAATGATATAGCGCTGTAAAAGGTTACTTATTGTTGCATTTATGTAGCTCTTACTTCACACAAAGAAAAGGATGATAGAAACATCAACAAACATCAAAACATTATGTCAATGCTCTTGCATGAAGTCCTCCAACAAGTCCTATATTTCCTTTCATAACTCCTGTAAAACACAAGAACATGTTTAGTTTACAAATATGACAGGCTTTACACACTGTCTCATCTTCCCACTCAAAAACACTTCACTAAGGGTAAAGCAGAGACAGAATTAAATGAAGATTCAGTAGAAATCACAGCATCTCCACCAAAATGATTATGTGACCCTCTTTGCATGCATAACACACAGTGTAAACTTTGACCCCTGCACAACACTGCGTTATTGGATAACGACAACAGCGGCATGTATGACAATAGAGTTGCTCTTACACTGTGACAAATGGAGGAGATCGTGACAAGGATGTTAAAGAGAAAAGCTCATTTAGAGCTCAGTACATGTCGAAGGTGTACGGGCACGGCATGCAACACAGTTTTAAGCAGAGCCTGACCTCCCAAGGACATACAAGCCAGAGACTTTGACTTACACCAGGCTGCAGACACAGATCCCACATATTAAGGGGGGGGGGGGGTGGCAGCTGAGACACAAAGAGTCACCCCCCTGGCTACTAAGCCTAATACCCTACAGTGCAAGCTTTTATCTGGCAGACCTTAGTGGCCCACCTGAAAGCAGAGCCAGTTGGGGAGCAGAGTGTTAAGCTGTTGGCTGTCGCTGTCTCATGTCTGAGTGTTAACAGGAAGCCAAGGCTCTGCCGCTGCTGCTGCTGTATCTGAGGGTTTCTGTGAGATGTGTGTTGCAGTTTGATGAGTGTTTCTTGCTGCAGTGTGAAAAAGAGGGAGAGGCAAAGAATCCCTTCACATTAGAGCTTCAAATTTGCTGTTGTTGCCACCACAGTTGTATACACAGTTACACATAAGCATGCACATGCACGCATGCTCCAAAATACAGATGAGCATCCAAGAGCACACATATACACAAAGTGTGTGCACAGTAAAAAGGGAAGTGCTTCAGTGACCCAGCGCTGCAAGATAAGGCTGCTCTGCAAATCAGAAATATGCAACCTGCATGTTAACAACCCCTGGAGCGCAGCCTCCCTGGGGCGCTCTGCCTCCTCTCCTCTCTGTTGTCTGTGTACCAATCATCATTCTCACCATCAGTAGCCCACTTCTCCACCCATCACTCCATCCCACACCTGCATCTCACCTCAACCTGACTGCAAACACAAAGAGGCAAATGAAAGAAGAGCAAAATGGCGGATGGAAGTTTTAGATAAAGAGAGATATGGGAGATGTTTTTGCTGGTCTACAAGCATGTGCAAAGTCCCAGTGAGCAACTAAGTGCAAAGCAGGGGCAAGAGGGCTTGGGGAGGCAAAAAATACAGCATATTTTGGACTAATGAGGTTCTACTTGGAGGGCTTCTTGAAGAAAGGCTAGACCAGGCCAAATATGAGGGGGATGTGGGAGAGTGGGGTTAAGAGAAAATGGAGTGATCAAAGTGGACAGAGGGGGAGATGTTAGCCAGGGAGAGTGCTGTTGAGCAAAAAATGTGACAGAGACTGAAAGAAGAGGGAGGGGGAGAAAAGAGGCATAAATATACAGGGAAAGAAGAGAAAGAAAGCACAGATCCATTCTCAGCTGTGGAGGGAGACTGTCAGGTTTCTGGACTGGAGATGCTTTGGAGAATGACACGTCCACACAACACAAGCATAACACACTGGCTTTGATACTAATATCAGTCTTTTTAGTGAGAGGTTGATGAAATTTGCATTTAGATTGAAATGACTTAGGAACGGCCAGGAGACCACAGAGTGCTGCAGAAGGAAAGAGAGAGGCAAGGGTAGATAGGCAGGGTTGTGTCTTTGCTTCTTTCACAGGCATGGGATGCCCTACCTCCACCTCCTCTCTCCCCAAAAACCCTACACATACCTTTTCTGAACTATACACACCTAACACAACTATTCTCCACAGACTTGATGTTTTACTTTGTCTTCAAGGAAGAAGGAGAGCTCAGCATGCCACCCACATCTTCCTTCACTTGGTTCTCAAAGCTGCACATGCTCGGCGTTTGCATCGTCCAGAGACTGAGGAACTATGAGGAGGAGGTGGATAGTGCGCTCAATTTGTGTCTTAATCACATTAAAACGGCCCTGTTCAATTTTCTAAACGATTTAACGAGGGCTGTGTCGACTGAGACAGATCGCGCATCGTTTCCTAATATTGAGCCCTGCCCAACTAATGGAAAGGAAAGCAAACACTTCATTTCTCCTGGTGCAGTCCTGGCACTGTATTGTTTTGTTAATATAATTATTGCATTCAGTAATTCTCTTCTTGGAATATTGAAAATGTATTGTTTATATGTCATAGTTATTTAGTTTCTACACAGGAGTAAAGTCTGCAGGACCTTTTCAAACACAACTGGTCAAAATGGGAACCTAAACTGTCATGATTTATTTAGAAATAACTTTAACTATAAATCCTCTACTCTAACTTATGTTGTTGCAAGTATTAAGATTGACTACTCATTTTTCATTTGTCTCCCTTTGTTTCCCAATATTTGCTTTCTTTGTACTAAGTTGTCTCATGTTTATTAGAGTCAAGTGCTTAAACAAATAGCTGAAAATGTATGTACATCCAAAAGAGATTAAGACTTCTATTGCTCTCATCCAGTGCCAGCAATAGGCTGGCGGAAGGTTTTCTAGAGAACAAGAGCACCACCTTGTGTTGATATTTCATAAAGGCAACTGATTCAACTCCCGTTGGCATTCTGATCACATTTGTATCTCCAGATGGCCGAAGACATCTGACAAGTCTGCATTTCAGAATGGTGTTATGGCTTTATAAACTTAAAAAGCTTAAAAACAGTCTTTTAGCTAAATTTGGGAAATAAATCTGGATGCAGAAAAGCAACTATATATAGATTAAGATGCTGCACTTGTGTAACAGTGGGAATAAGAACTTTTGATTGCAGCTGCAAATAGAGACATAGGCTATTGTTAAAAGGGTGGTAAGGATTACCATGTATAAACAATTAAATATGCAATCCACAGCAAGCATTCCTCATTAAAGCCTGATTAATGGTTCAGTATGTCATGTTTATTGAGGAAAATGCCATTGAAATTGACGATTGTGGATTTCCGGCCATTGCATTATGTTAATGACTGCAGAGGAGGAGACATGCATTAAATGGGAGACGCAATTGCATTAAGTGTTAATAACAAATTACAGTGCCAGATACCCTCTGAGAATTTCTAATCTTCCTTGTAACATCATTTAATCCTCTCTGTCAATATAATCCTGCTGATATTATTAAAAGCACCCACGATGACATGTAGATATTACTACTTTGCCTCTGAGCCACTAACTTTAATTCACCTGGTGGGAGTGTGTATTAGTGTGTGAAAAGAGAAAAGAAATGCTTGGTGAGGTGATGGAGAGAATACAAAAGACATTCTAGAAAGAAGAAGCCCCATGGGGTAAATAGCTCTGAACTACATGGGTACTTACATTATCAGTTTGGGAATCAAACAAATATCTCACAAAAACCTACACATTCACACACAAGATGTACGTTAATATTACAGCTTTCCAGCTATTGATGCTAATTTACCTACAGGTAAAAAAAAAAAAAAAAGGAAATAATGAAAAGTTATCCTGCTCCTTTGAACAGGGAACACCTCAGACATAACAAGCTGTTCCATACTCAGGGTGAGAACAAAAAAATAGTGAGCAAGACTTATAACTAGAGTAGGACATCACTCTGTGGACTCCCTCAGTCTTGTAATTAATTAAAGGCAACAATGATTTTTCATGAAATGAGAGAAAGCAGAACGTTTTTTAATGTCTTATGGGAAATTTTAAGCCACTCTTAACGGCTTAGCCCTCCCCCATCACACCTTAATAATGAGCTGCCATTTGTCCAAAGTCATAGGCTAATGGCTAAATCACCATATAAATGCAGCCACTGTAGTGTATGGCTTTAGCTGTGTTACATTTTTGTCATCACTTCAGTTTGAGGATCATTGCACGGGTTTACGGGGATATCCATTTCAGAAGGTTCCATTACTGACCAGCAGGGGTCAGTGTAGTCCTCAAACCCAGCTGTAGTTGCCTGAAAGTAAGATTGAACCTTGAGTAGAGTACAGAGGGGAGCAGCCTGCAGTGGACTGGCCAGCCAGAGCCGCACTGCATCAAACACAATGTGGGTAAATTGTTATTAAAAAGCAAGCGCCAGCTCGGGTGGGCAGTGTGACATGGCTTGGTTGAGAATTTATGGAGCATCTGGCCTGCAAGATTCTCCTAAGTTATTATGTATAACTCATTTTTAACCATCAGCTAGTGTCAGACTCAAGACATAAATTTGTACTCTACTCAGTGAAGCATTAATGTGTGTATGTGGGGAAAAAGAAAGCCCTATTTGGATGTTAAAGTCATAAACCCTTCCCACATCTATTGAAAGCCCTGTAATTCCAGAGATACTGTTTATCTTTGAACACACTGTAAGGGAGGAGAAGGGTTGAAACCTGACTTGAGTTTTATGATACTCTTTATTTACCACATATAAATATTAACCGGTCCAGAGTGAGGACAATGTTCTGTTTTCAGCATGCAGAACAAAATTCCTCTTCACACAATCAGCCAAAGGGTCTGGTCAACGATAGACTTTGGTTCTAATAAAAGTCACATTTAACTTGAATGCAAAGCTTGTGGAAAAAAGATGAGAGACATGAGAAGGGGAAGGGAGAAGAGAGTTGAAATACATGAATAAATGTAGCCAGGTGACTTTGATAATTATACTGCTTAGTGGTATTATATGAATACTTTTCTCATTATTTAGCTTATAAAGTATCCTGAAGTACTGAAAATCTAGTACAAGTTGCCATAGCCTTTCAGCTTAACATAGCACTAATCAATGTACAAAGAAAAGATAAAAAAATCTAAAAAGCTACAATAAAATAATTCAGCTTAGCATAAGGACATGAATAGGAGAAAACCTGTTTGTCTTTGTTTTGTGGCTTGAAATATTAATAGTAAACTCATCAAATGTTGTTAGTGCAAATTATACGAGTACCAACGGATCAAAGATCAGTTTTGTGCTTCGATAGTGTATCATTATGAAATTTTATTAACCAAGTTGAGAATCAAAATTATTGTGTGGTTGGTAGCTGTGGCATGAATTAAACAGATGAAATGAGCTTTGCATACTGGCTGACTTAAAAAACAAACAAACACTATTTTACTTTGAAAGATATACAACAAAACTTATTTTTGCAGATTTTCTCAGGTTCTCAGACACGACCCCTATCGACGGCCAATTCGACATCTATATTACATGCTTCCTGTACTGTGAGCTCTCTCCAGCCAGTCTTCTCCTCTTTTCTTCATATAATGTCGTTGTCCCTGAAAAAAAAACAAAAAAAGAAAACTTTAGACAAGTGAGAAACATTTTAAAATAAGTTATTGCTTCTTTTTAGTGTTGTTTCATTCTCACTTTGAGAGAAAATATATTAAATCAAGAGCAATTACACAAGATGAATCTTCTTAATTCTGAAATCAGTAATAGCTATTAGTTTATTTTAAGTTTACAAAGTCCCTGCTAAAGGGGCGGTGGCAGCACCAAACAATCCCTGCCAACAACCTCTCCATCCACCACCAAACATTCATATTATTGAATATGATTTAAAAAAAGGCCTTCATTTTAAGGAATGTGTTTTGCCAAAGACCAGTCACGGATGAAACAGGAATTAAACTTCCAACCTTCCACTGAATGGACAACATGCTCTACCACCTGAGCCAACGATGCTACACTAAAAAGAAGCATTAACAGGCTGGTCTTGAGGTTATTTTTACTTAATGAAGGACTGTAAAATATTTCTCATTTGTCTAAAGTCTAGAATATTTTTTCTTATTTCAGGAAATTTTACCAAGTGTATTTGTCTACCTGGAAATGCGGATTATTTCACTGGATTGTAGTCTGAATCTTATGTTGTGTTTTTTTCCTAATTTTAAAATAATTAAATTTTGCAGTGTGTGTGAACTGTTAACGGGGAGATCTTCAAACAAGTTTATACAGCTAAAATTGGGTGTGAAAGAGACGACATGCTCTCAAACGGTCAGTGAGATGATTTAGGTTGATATGCATGTAAAATAACCCAATTTTAGGATTTAGTAACTTAAAAGTAAAAGACATACTCTCAAAAACATAATTAATAATCTCACACAGTGAGTTCTTGCCAAGTGTATCACTCTCAAAACAAGATCATGTTTTCAGTCAGACTTTCTGACTGAATATATGAATGTAAGGCTTGGTTAGATGGAGTGTTGTAGAGTGTGATGTCGTGCATAAAGCAAAAATCAGCTGCAACGGCAGGCGGCATCCTGACAAAAATAAGATCAAGTGCAGTTTTTAGCCTCAGGATGCTGCCAGGCTGCGACTGCTCCAGAAATGTAGATAATACATGTTGCAGTGTCATCAAACAAGTTAGGAATGCAGAGTTTAAGATTGGAAAGATACATAGTGCATCTAATGTTTAAGGGTAGGTTAAAAATACAGATTATGGTGCAACCTTCTCAGAAAATAAATATTACATAAAACTACAAAAATATGTTCTAATAACATGCCAACTTTATTGGTATAGAACAACTACGGCTTTTTATGAGAACAAGCTGTTTTGTCTTGAATGCATGACTTAAACACATGAATGAAGCCAACCACAATTCTCTCATTAGAATTTTAATTATTTTAACTATTTTCTGATGTGAAAAAGCTGATTTGAGTTGTATGTCCTTCCTGGTGTTTGAGGGGGGTGCACCTTATAGAACGCCATTGGGCCATGTTCAATGTTCATATGGGGATTATTGCAGACCCGTCTAAAATGGTGCATCTTTTTCATGTTGTGTGGTTGAATGTGTGTTTCATGTGATCTCTAAAATGCCTTTACTTCCTGCTTATCAATACCGGACGCACCCAAAAGCATGACAAACCCAACCATATCTGGATGGAAGCTCTTTTGATGACTTACTTGTTTCATTTTCCTTTACAATCGGCACCAGACTTCAGAGCTTCTTCTTAGTGCCACACCCTGGAAACATACTGACTTAATGTGAATAAAATTTGATGAAATTAAAAACAGCTCAAACAGGGATTTCATGATGTTTGGTGAGTGCCTTGTGACCTTCAGAACAGGCAAATTTTTTGATAACAGCATTTCTGGTGTTATCACACTGCTCCCTCATTGCTTTTTTTGAGAAATAATTTTAACACTGCAGGTAAATGTTACTGTTTTGAAGATTTTGTTTAAAGAATTAAAATGAAGTAATTTGTATTTTCTATTTTGTGAAACAACGAAAATATTCTAATTTAAAAATGTGTTAATTTGCAATAACATGCAGATATTTTAAAGTCACACTTCAGGGATTCTGACAAAGACTTTAGTTGATTATTTCATTAGAACTAGTTTAAGGTTAACAGCTTATTCTTTGTGTATAAGAAGAAGAAATTGTCTCAAACTGTGAATCACATATCCATGCATTCTCCATGGCAACAAGGTTCTTCTCATGCTGTAGACAAACATACAGCATGGGTGTGTATTATTTTGTCTTGTGCACAAGTTAGTCTGGTTTGTGCTTTCCGAACATTTATGTCCTGATTCATTGTAATCTATGTTAACAAACCTCGATGGTGGCTTACTGTGCACAGAGCTGGAGGGGCAGAACGAGAACACAGGAAGCAAACAAGGATAGACAAAAAAAAAAAAAAAAAGTTTCACTTTTGTTTAAGTAGAAGTTTGACACAGAATAGAAGAAAGACACACCGAGTGCAAATATTGTCTGAAGGTAGAGAGACAGATGGAAGCAGGAAAGGAGAAAGCAATTAGTGAGAGATAAAAAGCGTGACAGGGAGGGTAAGACAACCCCCTATTACCCCAATTAATTCAATTTGAAAAAAATAAATGCAGGGCAACAAAAAAAAAAAAAAAAAAAAAAAAAAGACCTCGGCGCACCAGAAAGGCAGATCCATTTCTATCACATCAGCAAGTGTTTGAGGGTCATGAGTGGGCAGTCAGATTAGGTCTCCTGCCAGGCTGAGCAGAAAACACCATGCTGGCATTTCAGATGAGCAGAGGGGAGCACATGCCCTGTCAGCGGGTTCATTAACACTAATTCAACATGACTTGTTGATATATTTCTGTGGTGGTAATGATGTTAATGGCAGTATTTTAATGCCTGTGTGGATGGAAATCAGAGGGAATGTTAATGCAGCCATCCGCTGATCGTGACGAGGGTGGAGCACATTAATATGTATTGAGTAAGCCTGTGTGCATATGTGTATGTGACTATTACCCCTCTAGTTTAACGTTTACTTGTCTGGTGCTAAATTAAACAACTTACATTGTGGGAATCATCATTTATCTTGCTCTGTGTGCTAAGTGGTCTTAAAGCATGTGTCAGTGACGGCTGATAGAGCACAGGTTGTGACCTGCAAATAAACAGCCTCAGTTGGGGCTCAGTAGTAGTACATCCCAGCCCTAAAAAAAAGTCTCTGTTTGTAGAGTTTGATCTTTGATAGATCTGAAAGCAACTGCAGTGACACCCTGCCAGCACAGAGTCCTTCACTGACCCAATTAATGTGTCGCCTTAGCCACAAGTGGGTGGGAGAAAGGACGTATGATATATGCCACTAATTAACTCTAAAGCTCTTGCATGTCTGTGGTCTAGCTCAGGGTCTTGCTCGTTTAAAAGTTCACGTCAAAATGGGAAGAATCATGAGCCAAGACTCTTGACTAATATTCCCTCTGGAAAACTAATTGTTCATGCATAAAGTTGCTGATAAAATGCAGTTATTTATGCTCATGTTTGGGTTTTGTTTCATTGGACACCATCAGAAAAGTAATTTATTTTTGTTCTCAAGCTTCAATTTCAGTAGTCTTATCAGGAGCGATTGTTTTAAGATGTGCACGATTAAGTTTGCATCCAAAAGCTTTCAATCAGAATGCAATTTTCTCCACTAAACATGTTGGAAGTGATTCTACAAATAGTCAGCTCCATTTGTGATCAGATTACTCCAGCATTTCTGCATGTGATGGCAAAGTGGAAGAGATTGCTGCCCTCTTTGTGATCCACTGGGACTTCCTCCAGCCCATTTGACAGCTCTGTTGTTTGACACAGAAGGGGAGGCTGCCATGAAATCCCACCCTGTAGGAGCTCTTTAGCTGTTTACTATTTCTCTAGTCTCAGTGATAGGAATGTGCCTGCTCTCCACAACATCAACAATGAGCTACTCTGTTTCTCTGACACTAAGACCACACTCCTCTGTGTCACCCCATTATTAAGCTCTCCCCCTTGAGAAAACATCCATATTTCTGTCAGATCAACGGTTGCTGTGCACCACATAAGTATACAGTGTATTTTCACACTCATTAATATTTTGTTGAGAAGTGTCCTTTAAAGATGAAATATCCAGTATTTACAGCATTCTTGGATTAAATATCCAGATTTTGCTGTGTACCTATTTAACTGGTGTAAAAATGTATTCTAGAATAAAAAGTGAGTCAATCCAAATACAACCAAATTACAACCCAAATTCCTTTAAAACTAGGATGCTGTGTGAAATGTAAATAAAAAGAATGTAATGTAATGCAACAAACTGCATCTAAAAAGTACAGAACAGAATGTAAATTGTAAAGACTTTGAAGGTCCGACTTTACAGTGTATTATGTCATCAAAAGATTCAGAGAATCAAGATGAAGCTCTGTGTGCATGGAACAAGGTCAAAACTGGATGCTCGTGATGTTCAGACCCTCTGCAGCCACTGTTTTAAGAAAAGGCATGACTCTATTGGAAATGACTGCATGGGCTCAGGAACATTTCCAGAATTCACTGTCAACACAGTCTGTCGTGCAATCCACAAATGTGGCTTAAAGCTGTGTCATGCAAAGAAAAAGCCAAAAGGAAACACAATCAGAATCGCTGCAATCTCCTCTGGTTTAAAGCTAAAATGGTTAAACTGGTCTGAGGCGAAGTGAAAAACTCTTCTCTAGACAAATGAATCAAAATTTGAAAAAACAAAACAAAAAAAAACAGCAACAAAAAAAACATTTAGTTGTTTTTTTTATTTTTAAACTCTGAGATATACAACAGGACAGTTACTACTAAGGTTACATTGTTAACATGCCAGATGCTAATTATTTCCTGAGAGGTCGAATTTTTAGTCGAGATCTTGAATTGTACAAAGCAGAGTTGTCTTTGAAACAACAACAGCTGCCAGCAGTTTAAAGTCCAGCATTGAATTTAAAATTCATTACTATGTTTTTTATTCTTACAGAACTGAGTAAAAATAACAGTTGAGTTTTTGTTACCTTGGAATAAATCATTTATATCCAAAAACAACACAGGTAGTCTCCATTTCCTCCTCACCAGGTTTTAGTACCATGGGCCTGCTGCCCAGAAGGGAAAAATCAAACATCTACATGGGGGATTTTTCAGATAACCCACTGCCACCATAGTTTAGAGTTAAGTACAACACATTCAGTTTGTTGACATTTGCGATATGCGTTGCCAAAAGCCTCTCTATCCTCCACACGGAACTTTTATCTGGAAAAGATGTAATAAAAGTCGCAGTCCTCTGTAAAACTTTGAAGAGAGCAGTGGGACATGAGACTGTCCTATTGCTTTGATCTAAGTTTTAAAAACATCTGTCTGAATGATGCCTCGAAGGTCACAACAGGAAATGTCACAAAAGGCCATGTTCTCCTCAGTGGAGGCAGAAGTTTATTAGTAAACATAGAAATCCCCACTGGTAGATCCAGCATGAGCACGCAGCTCAACTCAGCATGGACCTGCTGGTCACACAAACTGTGGGTGTGGTGGATTGTTGTCAGTCAGCATGCTTGTGTGGTGCTGCATTACGTCATGAAGAAAGATTCAATAATTATTTTAACCAACGTATGCTGAGATAAATTCTAACCACAACACTCTGAATTACATCATGCTGCCATCTCAACTTCAGGGAGATTTCTTTACACAAACTTGAAGTCCTTCTCCTCAGTGCAACCGTGTCGCTCTCATCCCCTGACATTTCCCAGTGTTAGAACATATAAAAGAATATACACTACAAAATGTCACTGTCCCCTGTGTGCAGTTAAATTATGCCACACAATCCTCCACCTGCTTCAAATGCTGATTGGACTCATTTCCTTCATACCAATCTTACTTTATGATTTGTACTCTACATGTCAAGTTAGCCATATTTATTAAATAAATAGCAACAAAACACTTTTTTTAAAAAAAAAAAAAAAAATCATAAGACAAAGAGTACATGCTATCTGATCAAAGCTACAATTTCTGGCAAAAAAATATGGAATCAGGACTCAGGAGAATGCTCATTTTGCTGTTTCACTTTGGATTTGGAAATAAACATACTGAATGCAAAGTTAGAAAATGAACAAAATGGAGAAAGAGCTTCAAAAATAACTACGAGGCAGCAAAGTAAAAGCAACACCTATTGCCATCAGTCAGAGGTAACATCTACAGACAGCGCAAACAGGAGGTGACCCGGCAGAGTTTAGTCCAACCTCTTCGTATAATCTATAGGTGGTGGACCATCTCCTTTTTTCTTTCCTGAGGAGCTTTCTTACTTATGTAATATTATATAAAGCACTGTACAAAAGTCATGAATCACTCCTCATTTCTCTATGTATTGAGAGGAAAAACAGGACAAAAGGTGTCCTAATTTATTATATTATGAGAAAATATGAATGTATTTACAGTACTTAAGGCAAAAACTATGGAGTCGGCAATAAGTATGCCCCGACTTCTTAATAATAAGCTGTATGGAGTAGTTAATAATTCAGAGTCATGAAAATGAATGGATATTAAAGTTTATTTAATAAATCATATCAATCTCACTTTACAGTCTTTTTGTTTTAATTATTCATTTTATTTCTATTTTTTTATTTATTTATTTTTTCAACTTGTCCTGTCCAGCATTGTAGCAAACAAAATGATGGTCTGGCTGCTGTGTTATGGGTATAAGGCTCCTCTTGATTATATTTTTAAGATTTCTTTATTTGTATAAATATATTGTTTTATCTTATTTATTTAGTATTATGGAATTTGTGTAATCTTGCTTGACCTGACCGGAGAGAACAGAAGAAAGACAAAGGAAAAGAAAGAAAAAAGAAATGAAGAGAGGTAAACACAAGTCTAAACACAAAAACAGTAAAGCAGCAAGGTGCTTGATACCATTTCTGATTACAGCAAACCTTTTTCTCTGCATTTGTAATTAATCTGTTGAAGCACGACATTTCAACTTCCTCTGTTAACAAGGACATAATGTCAGGTGTGTGTGTGTGTGTGTTATGTTGACTTGATGTTGAGAGGGGCAGATGTAGACTAGAAATAAAGAAACTGAACAAAACAGGCTGTTAGCAGCTGTGTAATCAGTGTCTCTCAGATCATCCCTTTTTTGCAAGATAATGCAAAATTACTTGCGAGGTAACGCAAAAGTATTACATAGTAACGCAAAACTTATTGTGTGGTATTGCAAAAGAAAAAAATCCTGTTTTCCCCGGGGAGCTCCACCAAAAACAGTTTGCAAGAAAAACAATAAATTAAAAAAAAAGAATCAAAATACAGATGTACTAATTTCAGCTTTACTGCACTAAGGAGCCATTAGTGAATCCCAACAGTGTCTGAGATATCTTTCTTTATCTTTTCAAGCAGTTCATTCACATTTTGACCAGGTAGAAGCTTTGATTGTTATGCATGTGAACAACCTAAACACTACCAGACAAGCTTTCTTGTAATCAAAGAAAATTCAGAAAAAGGACTTTCCAAAGTTCATCTTTGAATGTTGGCTGCCTTTTGTACTTTTTGAATGATCCCACTCTTCTTCAATAATGTTGAGGTCTGTGCTCCAGGGAGGATTCAAGACTGCAGAGGAGCTGATTTTAACTTCAGTTTTTCCTCAGTCGCTTCTCCCTATTTCCTCTCCTCTGGAATGGCTTCCTGACAGCAGCTCTTCTACGGAGCCCATTTCTGATGAGGTTTTAGTGAGTAGATGGATAAGCTGAAGGTTCAGATGCATCTCTTAGATCCCATTTCAGTTCCTATCTCGATTTCTTTCTATTTCTTAAGGACATCACTTTGAGATACAGTTCATGTGGTTTAGAGCAGTGTTTCCCAATCTATTTTCCTTGGGGACCCCCTTCATGTGAATACTAAAAAGCCATAGACCCACTGCCCCACCATGTGCTGAAACCGTGTTTGGTTTTATGCTTTCAAAACTGAGACTCTCACCATAAATAATGTATTCTGGTTGAGTCTTGTCCTTACATAAAGCCAGAGTTAAATGAACAACATATAGCCTTACCTTTTTTCCTTACAATAGGAACAATGTGTGGACATTAATCACAATAGCTCTGAATGTTCAAAGCCTTGGGGACCCCTGTGCACTTTAGGGGACCCCCTTTTGGGGGTTGCGGACCCCGATTTGGGAACCACTGCTTTAGCGAGTATTTGACCAGACACTTCTTTTGTCTTCCACTTGTCCAGTTTTTGCAATTATTTTAGCAAAGGACATACTAAACATCACATCAAGAAATGCCAAGTTATTGGATAATAGCTCTTTAGGAATAAACATTTTGGTGCAAAAATTCAATTTTATGTCTGTAACACATGAATAAAACAGGCTATTTGCCAAGTTGTCTTATTTGTGGACAACACCAGTTTATCCACTGAGTTTGGTGAATTTTATGTTTGAACAAATCAAATTAGTGTTATACTTCAGTCATAAACAAAACAAAACAAGCACCCAGTTTCCAAAGAAAAGCTGAATAAGACCTTCAGAAATCCTGAAGAATTATAGTTAAGGACCACATTGAAAGATTACAAGAAAATCTGTCTTGAAGAAATGGCTCGAAACACTTGCAATGGACCATAAACCTCTTGGATCACTAAACTCACTACTCTTAGATCATAATACATTTTCACCTGTGCCAAGCTTTCAGTTTAAAAAACCAAAATAAAAAAACAGAAATGCATGTAGATGACCTCTGCAGGTAGCAGCATGATTCTTCTCATCTATCTTGTTATTTTCAGTACTTTTAAAAACATTTTTCCTCAGAAGACCTGAAAAAGACCATCTGTTGGGAAAACTGTAGCTTCCATTTCAGAAAAATCAAAGTGAAGGTGTGAAGCCCCAGATACAAAACAGTAGATCATCACCTTGATTTAAATATGCTTCACTTTGCCAAATAAACCTTCGAAATAACTTGATTTTCTTTTCAGATCAAGTAGAAGAAAAAAAAATCTACCCTGTAATTTTCATTTATAAAACATAATCACAGTCTAAATATGCTTTTTTTCCTTCTTGAGCAATATAATAACATATGCACATAATTTATTTTCTTTCATAACCAGTTTACCACTCAAATGTATGATCTAAAGATTTCCTCCTACAACGGCAATTAACAAAAGAAAATGCATTTAGTTTCACTGGTTCACATGCAAAGAATTATATTATCTGGCTAAGCTGTGGGCTTGTTTACAAGCAGGCAACTATTTCTATTTTCCTCTCTTTCAACAATTACTCAGGGAGGTGCCATGTTCTTGTAGAAAGAGATGCAAAATCAGGCAAAACAAAGCATAAGTTGTATAAAACTCTTAAATATTGTAATTTTGGCTTCCATTGCCTTGGTACCTATTCATAAGTACTTCATTACGTGACAGTGTACTCTCATCAAACGCTAAAATGCAATCATTTTAAGCACCTAATCAAAAATGATTGAGACAGTCTTGAGTAAAACTCGATGGAGATAACAGTACCTGCTTTGAAACAACTGTGCAGACAGAGAATTGGAGTGTTATGGCTTAACTGAGGAGGAGGAGGCAATGAAAAATGCAAAAAGGCACCATAGAAGCCAAAACATGTAAAGTAAACTCTACAACCAACTATGCAGCCAAATAGCACCAAGGGCCACCTTTACCCATAAGTCCTATTCATTCCAGGTGTGTCAGCTTCCACAACCGAGTCACAGCTTGAAGCTCACAATTGCTTTTTGCCAAGTGATGCAGCAAAGTCTCCAGGCTCTCCTGACAAGTAATGACAAATGTGTGAAAGGTGGCTGGGAAACCGGCTGTGATTTCTAAAACACTATCTGAAATGATGGTAGCAAAGGGAGGGGAGAACGCCAGAGAGTGCAAATTACAGCAAAGGCAATGGGGTGGAAAAAGAACAGCCCTGTTGACGAAAACACTGGGTGCTTTTGTGACAGAGACCCTCACTCCGGTATCCATCTCTCAACTCATTTCATAAAACACACCATCAGCTGTGAGCAGAAATGGGCCAAAGAACAGTTTTACATCATAATTCCCGACTGTGATCTGAGGAGATCTGTCCTCCTAATGTGTAAAAAGCTCAAGTGGGCAGGAAGGAGGCGGGGCTCCTTCATCGCTCACTCCCAACAATCTGATGTGGAACTGGACTGGAATTGATGTAAATATTACCTCAAGGTTAACTGCAAGCTGTTTCCTTTAAGTGTGCAGTGTAACTATTCTGCTCAGTGAAGCTTTTCTAAACACTCAATGAGAGCTGTTCATGTGCCATATGTTTCTGCGCACAATAAATAAGAAATTTATTCCTGACGAGTTTAGATTGCTCTCCGGCATTTCTCACAAAACTAATGGGCCATGAGTGAATTATTGATGAGTGTTGATCAAGGAGAGAGCAGAAAATAGGCTACCTATAAGCTCACACTCAAAAATGGTGACATGCCTGAATATTTCATCAAAGGGGGTAAATAGGCATTTCATAAGATGATAATATTCCAATGCTTTCCTTCTAATTGCTAATTTGAAAACTAAAATGAACTGCAGCCCTGCTATTGACTTGTGTTCTCTTCAATTCATGAGACCTCATTTAACTGTGAGCGCAGCTCAGCAGCAGTCTTATCTTTTTCTTTTAACTCCAGCATCCTTCACTCTCTCTTCGTCGCTGCTAGCTGTGGGCAGCGGCAGTGTAAGAGTGATGTGAGTGACCTTGGCCTAGTTCTTTGGGCTCCAGAGGAAAGCCACGTCTCACAGCAAATCGTTCCTCCCCACCAATCCCGATTAGTAGGCGGGCAGCAGGCAAAGGAAATTGTGCAGTGTCGCAGTGCAGAGAGGGCCATCAAGGAGGTGGAGCTGGATCCCTGACCCAGAAGAGGTGTGAGGAGGAAAAGAGGAGGCTAAGGTTGTGGGAACAATGGCCCTGTTAGTGGGGTGTGTGCACGAGGAGAGAATATTGCAGGGGGTTAAGGTGGACAAAATCAGATGTGGAAAGAAGATGGAAGGGCATAAAAGGCTGGGAGGAGGTCACAATGTGGCTACGACTGCTGAATATTTGGCCACCCTTCACAGCATTGCTCGTTGAACACAAACTGTTAAGAACCTCTCAAACTAATCATATTGCATGTTGAACATTTTTAGTTGTCGTACGTATTGTGCTGTAGTCATTATTAATATATAGTAGATATGAAAAAAGTCAATAAACACTTAATTGTTAGATACAGCTTATAATAAAGAGATGAAATGCATCTCCCATGATATAATAATCCACGCCTACGTAGGGCCCTGTCCCTGATAACTTATTTATATTACAGTGGCAACTACTTGCTGAAGAAAGGAAGAATAGAGGGTATGAATGAATGAATGAATGAATGAATGAATGAATGAATGAATGCACGTTTATTCGGTCCATCAAATTAAAAAAAATAATAATAATAACAGTATCAATCAAATTACTTATGTTGTCTCTTACATTTGCATTTAAGACCGAAAGGGTTTAGGCTGAAGTTAAACTTATTTTGCCTAACCCTGTACAATATAACCATCATAAAGCTTCTGCATTAAATTAAACTAGTGAAAGAAAGAAGTTAAAGAATACAGTGGAGAATTACAAGGTGGCCCCAAATCGTTTGAGTCAGACCCCTTCCTATGCTCTATTCATACCCGAGCATATTTCCTAAGGATGTCAATTTTTATCTGCTTTTTAAATGCCGACAGAGTTTTACTTTCTTTTAACTTACTGTCCAGGTCATTCCATAATGTGACCCCCCTGACAGAGAGACTACTACTTTTTTTATTGGTTCTGGCTCTGGGTAGAAAAGTAAGTCAGTATGTAAAGTTTATTCAAGTAGCACTTTTTGCTGAAGGAATCACAAACTGCTCCACAGTAAAATATCATAGAAAATATCAAGTAAAATAGATAAAACAGTACTAAGAGACACATTTTTACATACACAATCATCCTTTTGGAGATTGGAGAAAACGAATTAAAAAAGCATCAAGGCTTTTAGCAATGTCTTATGACAACCCGCGATAATGATGAAAGTCAACACACAAATGCTCAGCACATGGGCTCATCCTAGGACAATCACCTTATAGGCGTCCTTGGCTCACAATCACGCCTGCCCCCACTGCTTTCTCTACTGGAACTGCCCCCCTTAGTTCAAATCAATTTCAACATGCTTGATTTATAAGCACATGATAAAGTTTCCGATGCGGAAGCAAAATAAGTTTACCAT
Source organism: Melanotaenia boesemani (assembly GCF_017639745.1). Classification (NCBI taxonomy): domain Eukaryota; kingdom Metazoa; phylum Chordata; class Actinopteri; order Atheriniformes; family Melanotaeniidae; genus Melanotaenia; species Melanotaenia boesemani. Next base: position 18,933,305 of record NC_055703.1, read on the forward strand.
CTATGCCAAGCTCTGTTTATTTCACTCTACCATTCTCCAGCTCTCCCTTCCATTATATGCTTCTGTTAAATGAGGACTGCACAATTGACCCCAGTGATAATCCAGTCTTTTAAACCAGTAGATAAATATTGACTGAGAGGCCTGGTACTGTTGTGTGGCCTATTCTCCAGATGCTGGAGCATGCAACGTATGAGAGATGGAGATTGATATACATTTTTTTTACCATCTCTTAAACCAAAGATGCCTTATGAAAAACATTATCAACAGTGAGAACGTGTTTGTGGTTTACCAAATTTTCATTTAAATTCTATGCATGCTGCCATACTAGACTTAAAAAAAGACATATGAGACATTCCCTGGCATGCTTGTATGCATGCATGTGCACAAAGTTGGATTTACTTATGCTTTAAAGCCTGAAGCAATACCGAGACCAGAGAATACATAACACAAATTACTAATACAGGATATGCTACTTAAATATTCTTTATCCATTTGCTCAGTCACCTAAAAGTTGAGCAGGCTGTGTCTACTTTCCAGTGAAGTAACAGTGACAAATACAGAGAAAGTCAGTTTCATGATGATTAATGAAAATTTGATGAAGGCAAATCAATAATGCTCATTAAACAGAAATCAGCGACAGAGATGAAATTGAATGCTCTACAACACAAGATAAAAACAACATGTGAATAAGTAATAAACGTAGAGTAAATGGAGTCCATGGTGGGGTGACATCTGAATCCATATTTAATGGCTCACTACCATACATGTGCTGATAAGAAAAAGAAATTATGTCAAGATTAGCTATTGGTGAATCTTCTAAGAGGATAAGCTTACGACTAAATTAAGCTTTTAATCTCAGGCATGACCCACAAGGAGAAAGGAATGACCCGCAGCTTCTTTCAACACACCAGAAACTCAGTAAAGTCTGAAGCACACTGGATGAATGATTAATGCCCACTAACATCTGCCATGTGTTTTCAGGGGTAAAAGGCATAACTGTCACTCATGCCTAAGGCAAATAAATGTTTGCCTTAGCAACTTTTTCAAGATATCGATAACAATTGTGACACAACCTATTCTCATTCACATTAAATACAACCAATTTATTAAAGCCTAAGATGTACACAAGGTGTTCTTTGCTGTCAGTTCTGTCAGAATGAGAACAAGCTTGATAGAAATGATAACTTATTGGTTCCATCAACAAACATCATAGATTATTTGTAATCTGTTTTTCATTCCAGCAGGGTACATGTAGAATTAAGCCTGTGTTGAACTTGAAGGAACTTAGGATGTAAGAAAGAAACTGTTGCAAAACTGTCACTTCACCATGAACACTCTGAATCGATTCCTAAGTGCAGTTGTTACGCCATTTCTTTAAATAGTACTATAAAAAATCTTAAGTGAGCCCTCTTCTCTTGGTTTATTGCCATGTTCTCAGCTAAATTGGTATGTGTAGACAACACTGGATCATCCCCTAAATTTATGGCTCAGTGTTGAGTGGATAAAACAAAACACACACACTGAAAATGGTCGGGTACTAGAAGGTATCTGCATCCTGCACAAAGGTACACCACATAGGTATGCCTTGGATAAAGATATCAGTCTCAAGTGGCTAGCTCGGTTTTATCTAATACAAGTATCAAAAATATTGTGTATCTCGTCATAACTAAAAGAAAAGCGTCGAAAAACATAGTAGTAGCTATACAATTGGTAAGCATTGTGTGGCACTTCACTTGTCCTCTATGTGACATTTCACCAACATCCTGATAAATCAACACACAAAGAGAAAAAAAAGACCATAATATCAAATATTAACCAATCACAATGTATCTTTGCCCCTGGGGTTTATCACATCCAGCCAGAATTGCAGAACAATACAAGATCTGACTGCAACGATGCAACTGCTAACGATTAAACTGTTAACACCCCCCTTATTTATCACACCCCTGACACCTTAAAACGAACATGGTGAATCTGGAAATGATCTGGTGTGATTCATGACAACACACAGTTTACAAGCTAATGTACAATGTTATACTGTTATAGTGTGCAGACACCACACCAAAATTAAAGTTAGTGCACTAAATGGGTGCACACATTTTTTTTCCCAAGACTTCTATTTATTATTAGAAATTATGACACAGATCTGCAGTGGTGATTCATAGCTCAAAGAAAATTTGCTTTTTGCTTTGACATGAAAGATGCAACCAGTAAGGGCAGACAACAGAAACAAAATGTTTCACTGTGTTTCAGAAATGGCTGACAATGAAGGGCCAGTCATGTTGACAGCAAGGGCTTTCATGCTTGCTGAATTTTGATGCAAAGGATGACTATGCTTTGGCCTATTTTGTTTTATCTGTGTTTAGAACAACATCATCATTATGGTTTATTTAATTGACCATTGAGCAATGGGAGATGAGAAGCTTTACAGCAACTTAACAACTGCTGAGTGGACTGACAACTCAGCATGTGGAGGGCAAAAGAAAACCAAAGTACATCAGCTTGTTTTTGAGATTTATCAATTATTTTACTTTTAAGTAGGCCTCACACATTTTTGTTAGTCTTTTAGGCCTCAACCACACCAGCTTTGTCTGCAGACTTGACAGGTAGGAAGAAAATAAAGGGGGTTTTCAACATCTCAGCCATCATTAGAGTGTCTGTCTTAAGCAAGCCATAATGTTTTCGTAAGATTAACGAGGTTTAATGTCTAAACCTAATGAGATGGCTTATAAATCACAACATTCCAAATGAAATCTACAATAAAAAAAGTTAATTGTTTTTTAACTTTTCATTTACTCTAAAGATTGCACAGATTGACCTTGTGGTGAACTCGCTGGGACATCCACTCCTGGAAGAATTGACTATGGTCTTGCATGTGATTATTTACAAAGATTTGTAAAGATTATTTCACTTGGAAATAATCTTTCTCACTGTGGAATGGACTCCAAATTGTTCCCACATTTATGTGCAGCAGTATTTGCTGCTCCAAGATCATTGCTGATGTTTTTCCTCCTTGGCATTGCATTAACACACATGATTACGGACTTGTGTGCAATGGCACTACTTCCTCTGTCAACATAGTGTTAAAAGTCTTTAACGATATCTGCACCTCGTCTTCACGGCTACATGTAAATTGTTCATGTACATGAACGATAAAGATTAAAAAAAAGTTTAATTACTGTTCAACAGCTACCACAAAGTAGTGTTGAAACAGAAAAAAAAGTTAAACCCATTACTGTAGAGATGTTCTGCATGAGTCAGTCGCTATAACAAGGCCAGAGTAAAATTAGCACGATTCTTATTATTTGGTGAATTTTTACAAAAAATCTTGTTACTTTGCCACAGACAGCTACTCTTTTTGTTTTGAATGGCAGAACTGTAAGCTGCTCTTTGAGGCACATAGGAAATTGAACTTTGCGTGGCACTGCACCACTGAGGGAATGTCATTGCTCAAAGTTCAGGCTTGACATGGAACACACTTAGAGTAATGATCCATTAGCTGTGTGTATCTAATGAAGAAACAGATTATATGTGGAAGCTTGCAACATTGGGTTTTTAATGAGCATACTTGTTTGGATGGATGCAGGAATTCATGTGTTGGTGCTTTATATGTGTGCAGCTAATACATTGCAGGACAGAGGAGCAAGCTTGTGGAGGAAAATGGGTGGGTGGGCTTGCAGTTAATGGGGCAGTCAGTTCATTATGGAAGTCCTCAGTTGCTCACATGAGTCCACTGGTCATTCACCTTGTCTGGTTCTTATATATATATATATATATATATATATGTATATATATATATATGCCTCCCCTCTTTTTCTATCTAGAACAGGCAGCATCCCTTGCCATGGCTTTCCCACTCCTCACAGATTAGTGTTGAGGAAGTTATTAGCCATGGCGGTAAACACCATCCCTTTCTTCATTCCATTTAGCCTTACAGCCTGCTGAGGCAAGCGCTACTAGTGTTAAAAAAAAAAAGAAAGAAAGAAAAGGTGTTTATGTCTGAAGGAAGAGTGAGCTGGAGAAGACACAGACAAAAGAAGTAGTGCCATTCAAAGGGGTGTGATCACGCTGGCTTCACCACAAATAAGAGGTCACGTAATTTCAGTCTTCTGACTGGAAAAAAGAAAAAAAACCTTTTATCAAAGTGAGCACTCACCATGCTAAAACTCACTCCACAGCCATTTCATATTCTTTCAGCACACGCTAACTAAAGCTGCAATAAAATATGAACACCACTCCAGTTTTGTTTATTTATAAGGTTCTGCTTTCTCCATGGAAGGAATCAACTTTTTTCATCTGTAGAGAACTATATGTTTCCCCTGTGTGTGCTAGAGTGGCTTTATGAGTACCAAGGACTCACCTTTGTACTATCCTCCCAGACACAGGCACACACCTTGTACACACAAAAATCGCCAGTTGTGCGTTAGTGTGGTGCTAAACCCCAAGGGGAGGTTGCTTTGATAGAGGGCTTTATGTCCCTCTCAGAGGGCTTGGAGCAATGCTCACAAAACAGGCACAAATCAATACCACACACATCTGCTGGGATGTGATTAAATCCTCCCATTCCCTTGACATCATCCAGCCCAAATGAATGTACAGACTCTCACTCAGTACTCAAATACCATCACGGGGGGTGAATGATGTAAGAGGGACTTCAATGCCTGAGACAAGGTTAGCAGTACTGAGTTTACCCTAAAGTGCAAATGTCTAAATATGACCTCAAAAACTTCACAATGTAACAGAAACTTAAGAGCCATTCTCTTTTGGCCCTGGTGTAGGGATTCAAGTGACATTTACCCTTTGGGTAGGTGCAACATGATTATAACTTTAATGCCACATTCTGACAAAGAGACATGCTGACCTAAATAGATGGATGTGTGTGTGTGTTGCTCTTTTTGAACACAATGGACCTCTGCAGCTGAGGTACCTAAGGAAATGGAGGAAAGAAATTCATCAAAAAGCAATCAGCAGCTCTTGGTGGTGACTGATCTAGCGTGGCATCCATTCATTATGTAAATCTTGCAACCTTTCTTTCTTTATCATCAAAGACTCTCATTCTAAAAAATTAGCCAGTCTTTCTCTGTGGAAAAACAACAGATCACTAAAACTGGACTGTTGCTATGGAAACTATGTGGGAGAAACCATTTTAGCAAGATCAGGCAGCAGGGGTGTGTGTGTGTGTGTGTGTGTGTGTGTGTGTGTGTGTGTGTGTGTGTAAAGCCAGGCAGGTCCATAAGGAGAGCAGTGTTACCAATCAACAGGTGTACAGGCAACAGCAAAATCGGAGTCCCAAATGGAATAGTAAATTAGATTTAGGATGCCGTGACATCGGACAGTGGATTAGTGTGGCGATATGATGTGGTGTGTGTCAACAAAGATTGAGTATTAAAGTGAAGGTGCTGCACTTATTGTCACTGCTGCAGATGGACCTCATTATTAGGAGATTAGTCCATGCCTGCACAAAAATAAGCCTCATTTACTGATATTTCTCAGCACTGCAGAACTACAGCGGATACAACAGCCTCACAGTACCATTTAAAGCAAATCTGGGACAAAAGAGAAACAAAAACAAAACAAACTTAAATACAACTATGAATATTGCAGGTTAAAACAAATACAGCCACCCAAAACCTAAGCATCAGTCCTGCAGTAATACTAATTGCTAACATGGAAATGATAAAAAAGACTCAAAGGAAAGAGAGGTTACCTTCAAGGGCACAAACCCCCAAATGATCATTTACATGAATCAATAATCCTTGTCAGATGGAAGAAGAGAGATAAAGGGTTGTCACATCTTTGGGGTCATTTCTGTGTTGAAGGAACCCATTTTCATTACTGTGAATGAAATGCACCGAAGCACAGGAAACCTCCATTTCCCTAAGCGGTCGGTCATCTCTGATGGCGCCCTACCTGTTCAGTTTGAAATTTATGAGCAGTGTTATTGTCCCCCTCAGCCATAACTTAACAAGATTTGACAGCAAACAATGTTCCTTGTGCTGGCATCTAGGATGTTTGTGTGTGGAATATGAAATGTGATGCGTACCAGCTTGGAAAGTGTTCAAAAATAAATTCAGATGGAAGATTCAAAATCTGGCCAAGTAGTTTTTTTTTTTTGGTGTACCTTTATTTGAACTAAACTGGGGTTTGAGTAGATTTTATTCTTAATTTGTGCTCAAAATCATGATCGTAAAATCATTAATGTCTACATCCAAAAATATTGTAGCATTGCAAAAGAAAAATAACAAAATGCATTAAATTTCAAATAATCAAAACTCCAAGTTTGAATAAATATAATAAATATAAACCTGAACAAGGACTATAAACAGTTCATGCTCATTTTGTATTTAGTAATAGAAACATATTTGGTATGTGTGCCATGTTGCTTTATCTTTTAAAAACAGTGAGTTTAAAGACTACATAGACTGGCTGCTGTAATTCAGAATGAAAAATGTTTTTTCAGTTTTTCAGTTAACTGTGCAATAATTGCTACTATATATATTTTTCCAGGGTGACATGTCTTGAAAGCAAACACTGGTTTATCAGCCTAATTCCTAATTAGATCCTATATTCCTAATTTAGGAGCCTAATTAGGAATCTTAACTTTTATACATTCAGAATGTGGTTTGGCATCATCTTGCTGAAATGAATTGATTAGACCCAAGCCCACCTCTGTACCCACTTGGCTACCACTTCCCCCATATATGCAAATAAGCAAGGCTTCCCCTAAAAAATGCAGAATTTGTATAAAGCATGTGTAAGAAAATTTCTCCTTCATTCAGCATTAATACTACGTTCACTGATGTGCATCTGTATGAATGCACCACAACACTACATTATAGTAGAAATGGTCCCTCTTTTTGGCTCAAAGAATGTCATGATTTTGTAAAATAATTTGAAATTTTAATTTTCACTTCACGCTTCAATTCCACTTTATGTTAAATTATCAGAGCCACACCACATGAGACTTTTTGGATCTTTCCTAATCATTTATTTAGAATGCTGGTGCTTAACTTGCAGTTTGGATGCTGTGATGAACTATTTTAATTTACAACAGCCTTCAGCAGTGCTCGTAAGCCTTTGAGGTGTTTTCGAAAACAGAATTGTGCTTTAATGCTGTGCCACCAGAAGGCATTTAGAAAAGAGCTGTTTTCTGAAGACATTTTTATAATATTTTCCAAATTCTTTGCCATTTCACTATGATAAATGTTATTCTGAAGTTATTTATTTCTGAAATGCTTGGCTTTGCTGTCTTGGTGATTTAATACCTATGTAGTTAATTAAATGCCAGTTGGAAGTGAGATGTTCAACCAAGTGGATTTAGGCTACATTCACACAGAGGTGGAACCAAGTTTGTTTTAAAATAGTCATTTCAAGGAATATGTGCATCCACACTAAACTACTAAAACACTGTAATATATATACCAGGCCTGTAAGTGATACTGTAACTCTGCCACAGAAATAGACCAAAAACAGAGAATTAGACATGGAGCATGCGCATAAGCCCATGTGATATAAACATGCGAAGAAGCTGATGCCAGAGGAACGAGCTAAAAATGAGAAATTGGGGTGGATTGACAGCGAGGAGAAGATATTGCTGTAAAAGTTCGTAACCTGGGAGTGTTGATAGACTCAGATCTGACTTTCAGCAGCCACATCAAAGCTGTCACTAAGACAGCTTTTTACCAGCTCAGAAACATCAACAGAATTAAAAGTTTAGTCTCCCAGAAAGACCAAGAGAAACTCATCCATGCATTCATCTCCAGTAGGCTGGATTACTGTAATGGTCTTTTAACAGGACTTCCTAAAAAGAGCATTAAACATCTGCAGCTCATCCAAAACGCTGCTGCTAGAGTTTTAACCAGGACTAAGAGATCTGAACACATCACACCAGTTTTGAAATCTTTACATTGGCTTCCAGTCTGTCACAGAATAGATTTTAAAACCCTTCTGATTGTTTACAAATCCCAGAATGGTTTAGGCCCAGAATACATCTGTGATATGTTCAGAGAATATAAACCTAGCAGAGCTCTTAGATCCAAAGACTCTGGTCAACTAGTCCAGACCAGAGTCCAGACTAAACATGGAGAAGCAGCATTTAGCTGTTATGCTGCAAACAAATGGAACAAACTGCCAGTGGAGATTAAACTTTCCCCAAATGTAGACATTTTTAAATCCAAGTTAAAAACATTTCTTTTCTCATGTGCCTATGCATGAAATCTGCACGGTAACTTTTTTTTAACTTATCTTGCTTTTAATCATTTTAATGTAATTTATTAATTTATTGTGATTATGTGTTGATTATGTGTTGATGCCTTTTACTATTCTAAATATCTGTAATGTCTTTGTTTTATGTAAAGCACTTTGAATTGTCCTGTACATGAAATGTGCTATATAAATAAACTGCCTTGCCTTGCCTAAAAGCCATATGATGCTTAGTAACTTCTATAGCAGGAATGCAACACTATAATCTTTCATTGTTAGAACTATTGGCAGGTTATGGGAGAGATGGGCTATGCTACGTCATCATGGGTTCAGAGAAGAGTTGGCAGTTTCACACACCGTGGGACAAGGTTTAGAAAATAAGTATTTCCAAAATGCCAGCTATATGTTGACAAAATGTCCAAATGATAGAAAATGTAATCAGATACACCTAAACTCATCTCGCTGTGAACGTGATTTTAGCATTACAGAACCTTCCCAGTGTTTGTCACCTCTGTCACAACCTTCTCTCCTGATCATGCTCCAGTATTAGTTTTAAAAGTGTGTTTTAGAGGGGAAAAAAAAAGCTTTGCAGCATTTTTACTTAAATTTAATGTTTTAATGATTTGCCAGTTGTTGCATTTTTTTCCTTCTTTGTTCACACTTTATACAACTTTCCACCTTTTTGGACCACAAGATTATGGATTTAACATTAAACTGGGAATTATAATTCGCCTTAGGTATGTGTGTGAGTATGCACATATCTGCTTACCCTGTAATAGGCCTGCTGGAACAGCAATCAAAAGTGCTGGAGGCAAGGCCTCCTTGCTGTGGACCACGGCAAAGTAGATTTAAAAAATGGAATTTTTTTTCTCTTTTTTAAAGGAAGTTACCATCTAGCAATATCCACTTAGAATAAATGGATGTTATTTTATAAATAAACTGCTCAGGCTAATTCAGTTACAAATCTGAGTGGAGACATAATAACTTAGTTTAGCTACTGCAGCATCTGTGTCAAAGGGGTAAGACAAAAATTTAAAAACCAAAAATAGAAGCCATTGTTTTAATGGTAATGGAGATTTGAGTCAAAGTCTGTCTCATATGGATCAATTTAGAAACTATTTCATGGCATTTTATTCCAGATGCAACAGTGAAGCGATCTGAGCTTCCTGCATCTCTGATTGATGCCTCTAGGACAAATCTTTGCCATAGCAACAGCTGCTGAGGCTAACGGTTTCCATAGTATTTGGAACAATTTGCCATAACAGATGGTATAAAAACTTCTCAGGCATAGAATAAACAAATCTTTAGAAATTACGGCCCTATTTGGGGACTTTCATGTTGCTTTCTTGTGGAAAATTGGGAGTCATTATTAGAATGTCTTCTTAAATGCTAATTTACATTAAAGTAACAATTCACCGCTTCAAAGAATTCACAGCAGAATACCCTGCTCACAATATTAAGGTATAATTCAACCCACAGCTCTGTAATAAATCACTCTGATGAGAAATTATTTAGCAGAATCTACAAATTTCATTTTAATATTCTTCCTGATTTATGCACCATAAAGCAGCATCAGGAGCCTAATCTAGGAGCCACCTGGGAGCCTCGCCAGATTTGGAGCGATGGAGGATGAGAGGAAAGAAGACACCATTTGGAGGGAAAAAAATGGGTAGTGTGCTTCAGATGGCTGGGTGATAAGGAAAACCAAGAGGATGAGTGCAGATGTGTTTGTGTGTATGTAAGGAGTACGGATGAGCAGCTGATTGGGTGTCATGCTCTGTCACCTATTCAGACACAACAACAATGTCATAAGTCTGTGCCTGAGCATCAGGCTCACACACAGTTGATAGAAAGCAGCAGAACTGAAATACCTGTGTGCATACTTGAAGTGAATATTGCAGCTTTTCAGCTTCTCATAAGTGTGGGAGGTAATATCCAGTCCTCTGCCCTGTTGCTGTAGCCTTTTTCTTTTGCATACCTATATGTAGATTAAGAAACTGAGTTTAGTACAAGTTGGAATACCCTATTCCACATCACAGCCTTACATATATTTTCTTAATCAACAATGTAGATGCACTTGGTTAAGTGTTAAGCATTATGTTCTTTAGAGTACGAAAAAATGGATGCCTTAATGTGTAAACAAGATTAATTTTACAGTTTGTCCAGGTGGAGCCAAGCTTAAAGGCCCTTAAAATCCATTTTGCTAATCAGCTTATATACACCATATGAGATGGGGTCTGACAAGAAAACAGTGCACCATTTCAGCAGAACCATACAGGTTATTTCTCAAGACACACTTGGGCTCTTGTAATTGTTTGTTCATTTACCTTTTTATTGTACTCCAAGTCAGTGGAGCTTTGAGCAAACATAATGTCATACCAGAATATATGAATCACAACAACTGAGAGGTTGCTAAGGAGACCACCTACACACATATCTGATGAAACTTAAGCTTCATCATTGATTTTAGTTCACTGTTTTCTGAAGTTTCTTGCCAGAATTAAAAGAAAAAAAATCGTTTTGACATGAAAGCCCAAGGTTTCTTTGCTGTAGCTCCTTTTTATGAAGTATGCAACAACATTTTACTGTCTGTGCTATGACTCCAAAAAGTTGGTTCCGAGAAGATATCATACAATGCAGAAAGGGAGTTTAAAACATAAAAGCAAGCTTTTCTTAATAAAAGCTGGCTCAATTACAAAGGCAAGGAGGAGATAAAAGTTTGATACAGTTCAGAAATGAAAACAAGAGACAAGTAAGAGACTAAAAACTTCTGAACACAAAGTTGCACAGACAAGCTGCCAGAAACATGCAGGAAAGCAGAAGCTTTTATATAACGCAGAACTGATTAACACAACAAAAACAGGTGTAGGTGAAAACTGTGAGCAGGTGAGGTGGGTGTGTCAGGCAAGAACCTGAGTAAGGAGACATGAAACGTCTGATGAATGACATAAGTGAGACTTAGAGTGACTTCATTGTCAGATGAGAACTTTGTGAGGCATCAAGGGCGGACTTAAAAAGCAGCATAGCCAAGATGGATAAATTCGTTGATTGCTTGCAGCATTTGCCTTCGTCATTGCTGATCCGATCAATGCTGAGAGGATGTAACTGTGTATTACTTTAATAATGGTTTAATGTCACTGCTTAACTATGTGTTTAAGTAGCCTAGCCTTTGTAGTTACTGACCAATGTGGGCAAATGATAGACTAGTCTAAATCTTTGTTTTGAAGTGGGCAAGTCAGTGCCCAGATCCTAACCCAAAAGAGATGGTATGACCTGAAAAAAGTCATACTAAACACAACCAGGGATTATAACCTAGCTAAAACAGTTCTGTCCTGGGGAATGGGCTGAAAGTTACTGAACGTTGTGCAGCTCTGATCAAGTGTCTACTGTAACAAGAAGGTTTTCCTTGCTCCTTGATGCTCCAGGGTGCATCTAATAATAGACTGTGATTGTAAGTGTCTGGGTAAGTCAACCCAGGTAACAGATAGATATCCCAGGTATTTTAATCCTGCTTTGTAGTACATGCCTAAGGACTAGCCTTTGTAGGAGGAGGAACAATAGTAGGATTCAGATATCCAGGATACATAACCGGCTTGCTCTACAAAGAGCAAGTCAGGATAAGCAGACACAGATTCATCAAGCCAGGTGAAACTAATCCTAAATAAATGCGTGCTCGCAGCTTCCTCAATAGAGCAATCGCGATCTATCACAGAATCACCAAGACAGCGAGAGCAGCGTACTTCTGTCCATTGGAGCAGGAAATCTTCCTAGAAGTGTTTGAAGAAGTCAAACCAAATAAAAAAGAAGGGAAACACCACCATGGTTATAAAACAAAGAGAGAAAGTGTGGCAAAGTATTGCCGACCACCTGAACGCTTAAGTAGAGCAAACACATTAACTACTGAGAAACCATCACAATTACAATCCACATAGTTAATTAACATCTCCAAAAATGTAGTTGTCCTCTGATTACGAATCCATGGATATTGCAGGTGAAACTGCCTGCAGATGTAAGTGAAATGATGTAAAAGTTTGTTTGGCTAGAACTATCAGATGTTTTTATCTCCTCCCTTGGCCATAGAAGACTCCGCAACAACAAAGGATTGCAGGTTAGGTAGGATACTCATTGCTTGTGCTATATTGGTGCAATGTCATTGGTACACTAGACTGCAACCACATCAAAATGAAATCCCCCTCAGGTGCCCATGAGGGGTCAATAGGAATCCTTTTACAACATTTATCTTCAGGTGAACATGACTTCTTGATATTGTCAATTAATGAACACTGTACTTTGCTTGAAATGTGCAATGATTGGTGTAACAGTCTACATCTTATCCTTTCAGATGGTCTGCAAAGCTGACTGGCTACTCAACGATGTTGTGGCAAAGTGGCCCAACTCGGTCCATGACTCCTGAGTCTTTTGGACCTCTGAAGTCTATCAGTGCCTATCACAAGGCGAGCCACACAGCCTCTATTGATAATCACTTTATGAGGTTGTGATGATGACCCCCAGTTTGAGACCCATAAGGGCCCTAAGACAATTTCAGGTGGTCACCAGATCCGATAGCATGGTCTGGACCAGGCAAACTCCACAGAATAAATCTCCATGGTAACTTATGTCATGACAAATCACATTTTCCACTTTCCCATGGTACAACCGGATCGGGGACCAGTGACCAACAAATCCCATCTTAATCCCTAATCTTGGTTTTGTGCAATAGACCCCTGGAGACAATACATTTCCATAACAAACAACAAAAAACAGAAAGGATTAGAAAAATGCATCACAGTAGCGATACAATCGAATCTGCTTTTTGTTTAGTCATTGCTCTGACAACTTACATAAAGGACACTTTCTGCACTGATGTGTAAGTGTGAGAGTCTGTGAAAGGATCTAGCACTCTCCTGCCCTATTCAAACTCCCACTGGTGTCTGTGGCCTGTCACATCAGACCTTCTTGTATCATCATCACTAACCCTGAGGGACCTCTGCCTCAGACCTATGTTCTTTCTCTAACCACTGTGCTCAGCATCAATCTTATATACTTTGCCATGTCTTTGGTCCTTTGTGACAAAAACTTAACAACAGCCTAACAGCTGCCTGTCTCCAGCTTAGACATTTGGGTGTGCAAACAGTTTCCCAAGAGCTTAATTGTTCTGATGTGAACTTTTCATCAGCTTTCTTCACCACGTCAGACAGATTCCAGTCATCCACTGTCATCAGATAATCATTACAGAGGGGCTTAGCAGCCACTCGAGGCCTTTAGCAACCTTGACTGTCAACACTGTTCTACCAACATCTGCAAACAGCATCCACTGTCAGATAAATTTTCCTGTCAAATAAATTAAAGCTTCATTTTCTGATAGTGAGTACTTGAACCAAACAGAAGAATTACATGACAGCTGGTAGAGGACTCTCCTGGGACATCTCGGTGGATTCATCATGCGCTAGTGTAATTCCAGATGTGACTACCTGAAGTTAGGACAAACCAGCAGGAAAATCCTATCTGTCCAACCACTGTTAATATCTGCTTGAGCCTGGTCAGGGTTGCGAGTCTTATCACAGCTATTATAGGACAGCAGGCATGGTTACACCCTGGACAGGTCCCTGGTTTAGAATTACAGTTTATCTCAACATGTATCCTTTTGCAAGAAAAAGCAAAAATATGCACACTGACACAGCCAAGGGGACAACCATGTTGAAACTCAGAAAGAAGCACTTTCTCCCTGGGAAGTATTAGTTGTGTTGTCCACAGCTGATAATAAAAATGTCCATTTAATAAAAGTGTAAATAAATTGCCAAAGTATCTGTCAAATACTGTTTAATAGAGGCATCTGACAACTGGGTATATCAAGTAAAAAACAACTCTTTTGACTCCTTTGGCAAAGTGAAAGTTTGATTCAATTTAAAACAGCACATATGAAATTCAGAACAAGAAATAGTTTACTTCCAAATAAAGTCAAGGATTTGTTTTCAGAAAGAGAAGAGGGTATGAATTAAAATTGTAACATTTCAGAACATCTTTAAAAAGTACGAGTGTTTCAATATCGGCGTAAAATTATGGAACAGTTTAACAGCTCGATTAGAGAAACGTAAAAACATGTACCAGCTTAAAAGAAGGTACAAAATGCCTTTACACTTTAACCAAGGACGGTAATGGTGGTGTGACAGTGTTTAATGGCAGAAATATTGTGGTGTGTTGTTTCGTCTTTCTATTGTGATTATTTTTTCCTTTCTTTCCTTAGCACTGCCTACTCCTTTTAGACATGTAATGTGAAGATGTAAATATTGTTAATGACAGAACATGAAAATAAAAAAATAAATGATCATACAACTTTTAGACTGCAGCTAGTGTTCAATTTCTTTTAGAAATACTGGGACAGCAGTTCCTTCACACATAGAAGATCTATGATAATATTAAGATCTGGTGATTGTGTTTCACATATCTACTGCCCTTTTTGCTTTGTTTGTAACTATTTGTGCTCTGTGGATCTGCTGGAAGATGGCACCGTGAATAATCATTTGGTAACCCAAAACTGACAAAAACTCCTTAGATGTAACTGTGCCAAGCAACTCTATTTAAAATCCCAAAGCCTTTTGGATTAAAGCTTCCTTAGGAATATAGATACTTACAATTGTACTGAACAATGGGAAATAGTAAACTGCTAGAAAATAACACAATAAGTCATGTGGTTTTTTGGCTATTTTTAAGGATCTCCACATTTTAATTAAAGGTTAAAAAACATCCTGTGATTTAATTTATCAGTTCATTAAATGGGATGCTGATCTTATAGAAGCAATGGTACAGCAAAATTACTGCTCCCAAAGCTGGAACCTCTGTGACAAGAAGTGTTACTGCAGCCAGTGTTTTATTGTTTTCAAATGGCATCAAAGTGAAAGTGATGCCATTGAAGTTTAGGTACTTGCTCTGTTTTTACAATAGTATAGCATAGACGCTTTAAGATTCAGTAGTAAATCAGGCATTCAGACCACAAGAGAAATCTCCCTGACAAATTAAGTCTACCCTTAAGGGGTCTCACAAAAAGGAAAGAAGAAAAGCCCATCCAGAATGTTGTCACACTCAGAGCTGCAAGGACGGTGTTGATACTGTCTCAATCATCTTTTTAGAGTGTTTTTTCAGTCATAAAATTCACTCCTCCTCCACTGCCTTTTACGCTTGCCACTGGTACTTTCTTTTTTTCTTTTGTCATCTTGTTTTTTTCTGCCTGGCAAAAAAAAAAAAAAAAAAAAAACAAAACAAGAAGATATATAATTTTCCCCCTAAGGTGGTTTTGAAGTTTAAAAAGATTGAATAAAAGGACTTAATCACCCTCTGTTTTTTCAAAGATGTCAGAATTTGTCAGGAAGGCCCTATCTGTGGATTTAAGGTTGCTTGCCGGCTTATCTCTCAATGAGATAAAGTCAAAGTCAAAAAAATTTGACTATACAAAAGGAATTGAGGAGAAGTCAGGGAAAAAGAACTAAATAGCTTGAACGGAGAAAGAAAAACAATTTAAAATTAAACAAGAACTGAAAAGACACATTATGGCAGCCAGAGCAATGGGAAGATAATGTGTTTCATATCAGTAGATTAGTGTTAAAAAACTTCAGAACATAACTTTTAATAACTTGCTTCTCACTTTTTATACCTAAAATCAACTGTCATGAATTAGTAGGCTTGTTAGAAAATCTAAGCCCCTTCTTCTCAGTTTATAACTTTTCCCACACTCATTTTTATGTATTAGGACACTATTTGTAAGCTATGCTGCAGGTCATCAGCAATGGGTATGCACATGATGAACACTATAAACACTAATATACACAAAATAAGAACATAGATGTACATAGAATAAAAAAATAAACTGGCACAAAAGAAAGATTTGCAGTCAGAATTGACCACCTACAGGTTTATAATTTCTTTAAATGCATTTCAGTTAAGAGAAGACAATTAAAACCCACTTCTAACACAGCCTAACACATCCTGCATACTCCACACACTCCGCAAGTATTCATTTTAATCCACTGAACATTTATTAAATCCCAGAATAAAAGATTTGCTAATCTAGAAGTTTAAGTTTTCATGAAATGTCCCATGTTTTCATTACTTTCGCAAGGCATTGCACTATTTACTATGCGGAAACTTTGACTTGCTTAATAATGCAAAACAACCTCCTTCAATAGTTTCTCTTTAATTAAGCTAAAATAGGAAACAAATTATCAAACATGTCTGAGATTATCAGTGACCTAAACAGGCATTAGAAACAATTCAGAAAAACAGAAAAACTACAGCTAAAATGTTTAATCAACTAAAATCCTACACACAGAATCATTTTAAACACACTGTACTGTTTACATTCATCATGCAATTTTTGTGCTGCATGGGCATGTAGTGGTTAGCCTGTCACCTCATAATGAGAAGGTTCCTGGTTTGAACCTCAACTGGGGCCTATCTGTGTGGCGTTTGCACGTTTTCCTTGTACATGCATGGGCTATCTCCATGGTTGTCTGGGTTCCTCTCACAGACCAAAAACATGCATGGTAGGTTAACTGTTTAATGGCAACCTGTCCAGGGTGCACCCTACTTTTGCTTAGCAGCTGGGACAGGCTCCTGAGACCATGCAATGGATTGAGCAGGTATAGATGATGGATGGATTTCTTCTTCTTCTTCTTCTTCTTATTATTATTATTATTATTATTATTATTCCTTAAGCAAGAACATTCTACTATTAAAAGATTTGCGAGTAATTCAAAGAGCAAACAGCTTTGTTCAAAGTCTCCATCAGGTAAATTCATCGTTTAAAGAGAGGAGCTGTTAAAACGCCACTGATGAGCAACAAGCAGGTATTTGAAGCAAGTGACTTCTATGGAATTCTAAGAACCCCTCCATGCAGGATACATGAGGCTTGCAGTTGTGCATAAAGCTGTTTTCTAGCCACCCTCAACCAGTGCTCACTAAGAGAAAAATTGTAGAACAGACTGGATGGTCCAGATAGATAACGTACTGAATGGTTGGTGGATGGCCATCATGTCCAAACAAGTCTGCAACATTAGCAAGGTAGCGGTGGCATGATGTTTTGGGCTGGAAAAATAGACAGCGAGATGGTAGTCCCCTAAACGGCAACTTAAGGGTGTCAAAACTGCAAAATACAAGGAGTTTCTAACCCACCATTTTCTTTTGTGGTATAAAAGGAGGAACTATGCCTTAACTAAATTATTTTCATGCAAGACAGCGCACCATCCATTGATTCTTTGGCCACTCTGGGTATAAAGGGAGAAAAACTCACAATGTGGATACCATCATTCCCATTCACATTCAACCCCATTACGAGCTTGTGGAGCATCCTTAAAAGGAATATCTATGCAAGACTGGATGGCAGTATACCTCCAAACAGCAGTTTTGGGAGGTAATTAGCCTCAAATGAGATACAGGCAGAAACTATTCATGGACTACAAGTTCGATGGAAGAGAGCGTTGTTCTAGTGATATCAAAGCAGGGCTCCTATGTTAATGTGGAACTTGATCTGCAAAAATGTTTGAATTCTTTCCAGAAAAATAGTCCATGTAATGCAAAATATATGAGCAATGTGTATTTTTATTTAATGTCTTGAAACATATGCAGAAAAATTTGGAACAGTGTATTTAAATTTAACCTAATATTATTTTTGATCATAAAAAGTCATGTTTACTGTCATCTGC
Source organism: Melanotaenia boesemani (assembly GCF_017639745.1). Taxonomy (NCBI): domain Eukaryota; kingdom Metazoa; phylum Chordata; class Actinopteri; order Atheriniformes; family Melanotaeniidae; genus Melanotaenia; species Melanotaenia boesemani. Next base: position 18,951,202 of record NC_055703.1, read on the forward strand.
ATTGATAATTTAGCATATGCATAATACTGTAATTAGGGAACAGTGTATTATATATGATGCCTTTTGCATTGACAAATGAGCTTGATGGAAAGTGCCAAAGATTAGGCTGGGAGGACAGAAATGTTATGTTAGATTGGAAAAAGAAGATATAATCCTCCTTGAGCTTAGCCTTCGATCAAAAATAGGCTCAAATACAGAAAAATGATAATACGTTTAAGGTCTAAAGAACCTTGCGAGCCTTTGTATGCCTCTGCCTTTCATTACATGAAACTACTGTAAAATATGTTCAATAAAAATTATTAAAAGAAAGGAGAAGAGAAGTGAAGAGTGTTATACCAAAGACTATAATACTAGACAAAATTCAAGCCCCATCAGACCCAAAGTACGTATTAATTTCAATTTTAATCTCGGCTATCTGTTGTTGTTTCATTTGGATAAAAAAAAGGAAACACACTTATTGCACATTTTCTTTTGAGACTGGGCTCTTTAAAAAAATTCTGCTACAACCTTTGCTAACTTAATTACACAAACCCGCACACACATCTAGCATATTCTAACCTTGTCATATTTAATACAAGTAATCACACACACTTACATACACCAACCTAAGGGGAATGCCCCAGCTGCAGCAGACAGACTAAAAATGCTCCCCAGACCCAGGAATCCAGCAGACAGCCAGCCTCTATGAGAGGTCAGCTCTTTAGTGTCAGATCAAATAATTGGTTTCCCATTTGTCAGCTAAAAACGAAAATGGCCCACACTCAGCATGTCCTAGCAAGAAGGCAGAGGATCTAAAGTGGCCAGAGGGAAGAAATGTCTGAGACAGGGAGATTTTTTTCTAAAGCAATGTTTTGATAAAAGTAGATTCAAAGCATCAAAACAGAATCCAGTTGAACAGTCAGAGACATTCAGGATCATAAAGAAACAAAGACAATGGTCTTGTTTCAGTGGATTCCAGCAGAGCTAGCAGTTAAAACCCTGCAATAAATCAAAATTTTGCATTTTCCCTCAGGTTCAAAAATCCAATATTAAACATCTGAAAATTTAAATGGCTCAGTGACCCTTTGATGCTAAAGGGTAAAGTCTAGTTGATGTGATACTGATACTGTGAAAAAGGACAAATGCAGCACATGACAAGAGGGGAAAAAACTGTAGCTGATGACTATGCATAACCTTATGATGGTAATTGCTCAATTAAAGCCCTCCCATTTTTCACGGTAATCTGATATCCCTAATAATCCATGTTTATATGATTTATTTGATAATCAGATTTGTCTGCTGGCCCACAGGGTGCATCTTCACACCTCAACGCAGGGAGAAAAATGGAAGCATTTGCAGGTTCTTATTGGTTGTCTTGTTGAATTTATTTTAATTTTCCACAACCTCCAGCAAGAAGGAGAAAATGTTTTGCATCCAGTCTTCAGCGCAAGTTCTCCTGTGAATGTGCCAAAATGAAAAATAAAAATGATAATGTGCAGTTGAGACTTCACAGTGAACTGGAAAAATCAATTGTTAATTATGTTACTTGCATGTTACTTATAAATTTGACATTGCTCCCAGGCGTTGCATTATAGTTAGATTAATAAGAAATATTCCATATTATGCAGGGAACAGGGACATTTTTTTGCTTCACATCTTCATTTACTCTTTGCAGAAGCTACCCTGTGGTGGTAATCAAAGGAATGAGATCAAGGCATTTCTACATCATGCTATTTATCAGCAGGTATCACTTGAAACACGGAGTCTCAGTTCATTCAATGTGAACTCTGATCCAGTGTGTCAAAGTGCATCTAATAACTGCACAGGGAGTGTTGTGAGTAAGAAATAAGGTTGATGAAATATAGGCTATTGCATGCCCTCAGGTTTGTCCATTGTTCCTGTGAGGCTACATAATTTAAATTACATAATATTACCATCCCATTACCAAAACCTCTGTTTTTTTGTTTTTTTTTTGGCATTTTCCATTTCATCCAGCCAACTCTAATTGTTATTCTGCCTGGACGGGCACTTATTCATCTTAACTGCAACTTATCTGGAAGCAGCAGAAATGCTATAAAATGTAATTAATCTGCAGAACCAAGATATGGATATTAACTGTCTGCCATAAAAGTTGTTTGTTAAATGTTTATCAAGTCTTTTGAGCAAGTAGCTCAATTTGTTCCTGATTCACTCATGCAAAGGCTTTCTTTCTTTTTCTTTTTTAAATCTAAACATAGAAGTGAATATAGCCACTATGATGCTTCCCACTGGTATGAGGCCTCAAATTTACCATCAAGAATTATTTATTTTCAGACCAATCTCAGAGTCTAAATACACATAATCAAAACTGTTATAAAGCAGTGCTACTGAACTTTGGCAGTTTTTTGCAATTTAGCGCCCCCTAACAAAAGCATCTGCCTTGCATCCCCTCTCTTCTCTGAGCTCTCTATAGTCAAGCCATCAAAATGAGTCTGAAGCACAGAAAGGATGCCAGTAAGTAAAAACTACATTCTTCTCCATTTAAAGTTCGTTTTTTATAATTTCAAACAGTAATATTACCTTAGAAAACATGAGGTGTGTCTGACGTCTGTCACTTGGTCTAATTTTTTTTGTATTTTTGTGTTTTTGTATTGAAGCACAAAACACCAGTGTAGACTAACACCAGTGAGAGGCACATTAATGACTTCTATCAAAACATTTTATGGTACAGTACCAATATTCCATAATTAGAATATTTTGGCCTCAGGCCTGTCCAACCTCCAAACATCCCAGCTCAGAAATTTGACAGAGGCAGCCTCTAACCTGTTGTCTCCTAGGAGCTGGCTCTAAAACATCTTCAAGTCTACTGGACTCTTATTAAAAAAAAATGTCAGTATGTTTTATCCTTAGTTATTATGGGGACATCGTTGGAATGTTGGCAGTTCTAGTGTTAAGTGAATGCACGGGTGGGCTTTTTGTGAATAATTCCATAGATATTAGTTCTCACAGGAACAAATTTTTGCCCAATCCAGCTCCTGACAACTGGCAAAGTTGCACAGCAGTTCATAGAGCAGTTGGTGACGAAAAACTAACTACATGCATCTTTAAGTGACAATGCGTGGTATTAATAATAATAATAATAATAATAATAACTTTTATTTGTATTGCACTTTACATTTCGGCAATCTCAAAGTGCTACACAGGAAAAAACAAAAACAACAACAAAAAAACAGGAATACAGTAGATGAATCGGGTCTTTTTTTGTTTAGTTTTGTTTTGTTTTTTAGAAAGTGTCAAGCTAGATTCTTAGATAATGTAAACTGCATTATACGTGTGGAAGCATGACTCCGAATCCATTTATCCAATTTCTATATCCACTTATCCCAGTTCAGGGTTTCTGGTCAGAGTACCCAGAGAGAACCCAGGCATGCACAGGGAGAACATGCAAACTCCTCACAGAAAGGCACGAGTCAAGATTTAAACAAGGAACCTTATTGCTGTGAGCCAAAAATATTTCACCACACCAAGGTCAATATTCCAGGGGAAACAAGACAAGAGAATATCACAAAATTGTTCTTAAATATAAGAGACAACTGCTCAAAACCCTCCATCAAGAAAAACATTTTTCTAAAGTTTTTTAAAATAACTTTACAAATCTCAAACTACCTGGCAAAAACAGAGAGGGTTCTCTCCAATTTCCTCATGCTAAGAGGTATGGCACAACAGTACAAAAAAAAAACAAAAACAACAACAAAAAAAAAGACATCCTGTCTTCTCATCCCCTCAGATCTTGTTCAGGGGAAAAAAATGAAATGAGAAATGTTTAAGTACAAGATAGCCACAATGAAATGAGAATCCAGTTGCAGTTGTAGTTTTAGGGCAACTATTTCTTCTATTGAAAAACAACTCTGACCAAAGTAGCTTACACTGCCACCATCTGGTAAAACTAAAAGCCTAGTTTATTTGCTTTAAACAAGTCAATAAAATTAAGTCTGACTCATGTCTCCTTATTTGTGACCTTTCAAAAGGTCATCTTAGATTTGTGTCACTAGTGAATGAAAGCCTCACTATTGACTAAAAGCACAGCTGAGTCAGCATGAAATTGAGTTAAATAAAGTGACACTCAGACAATAGTTGAACCTCCAGGCTGCCTGATAGTATGAGATGTATAAAAACGTTGTGCCACAGATAAACTCTAACTAACACAGTATTTTCCCAACAGCTCCCATCAAAATGTGTTTTTTTTTTTTTTTTTTTTTTGTCCCGTTAATGGTAAAAATCCTGTTTTCGATCCACTCAAACAATTTTGTTACATGTTGAGTGATGAACATTGCACCCTCATGGGAGCACTAACAGGAGGCTGTTGCTCTTGTTTTATTTCACAAGCTACATTTGTTTTGATAGCTGCACTTTATGGTTTGCTTGCTGTTGTTTATCTGCATCTGCATGACTTGAATTTAATGCAGAGTGTATGGTGGGGAATTAGAGTACTGATTAAAACAAGCATTATGTTAACATTACTTCTCTTTTTTATGTGGGCTGAAAAACATGAAAATATTGTGTGGTGGGGATTCAAAGATGCACTTCATTTGGAACTTAATTATTCCATTATGCTAATACAGCACAGAAATTGACTATACAACCAGTGTGGTTTAGTCTAATAAGGCCATTGTTTATGAAAATTGTATTTGGATTGAATGTGTTATACCAGAGCAGACATTATGACATTATTTATTATTAAGCCATCATTCTTTAAAATATACAACCTAAACCCTTATTTATATTTTCCATGTTGAAAAATATGTGTATATCTGTCTTGAAATGAATTACATTTAAAAGCATTTAAACAATAAAATAAATAAATAAATAAATAAATAAAGAAGACTTCCCTTTCTCCAAAGCTCTGAGGATTATATCACAGAGCATGACAATGAATAAAGATGCCAACTGAGCATCTCAGAGGAAATTATTCATAATGTGATGCTGCCATATGGAAACAATTTAATGTTATCTGTCAATGAAAAATTGAAACAATCACAGCATGTTTTAATGAAAAAAGCATTTTCGCAGATCATCACAGATTGGGCTGATAATGTATCTGATCTTTGTGTTAAATTTTAGAAATTGAGGTAAGCTTTTGTGAATCTGCATGAACAGGTGGATAAGCAATATATAAAACAAAAATAACAGGACATAAATATTATAAAACCTCCAAAAGAAATATGGTCTTTTCATTTATAAGGGCTGGACAGGCACAGAGAGGCTGAAAGCCCAGGAAACCCATTCACTTTAGATAATGTGCGAGAAATGAGGAAGGACACCACTGGATGCCCAACTCAGGAAGAAAAACTAAAAGATTATTGATCAGGCTGCCAGCAAAACCTACTGAGTAAGTGGAAATGCTGGCATGGGAGATATCTACAAACTGACTGCAGTGCTGGCCATGCTGCTGAGTTGTTGTGTGCAGCACTTTTGTGACCTGAGAATTCTTGGTCAGAGAATCTGGAAGGTGCCTGTGTCAAAATCTTAATTTCGGTGTTGTCAAGGGACAATCCCTTGATTTTGTGTTTACTCAACCATTGCTGTTCCCAAGTTCACAATAAATAAACAGGAGCATTATGGTGATACCTGCTAAAATGTGTACACTATTTATTATGTACAACTTTTTGTTTACATTGGGTTTTTTACAGATACATTTTTGCTTTTTAAAGGAACACACACCATTGTAATGCACACATAACAAGAGAGATTTAATATTAAATAGCAGAACACATAAACCTAGCATAAAAAGAAAATAAATTTGTCTTTGTTATTTCTCTACTTTACAGATACCAATTGTGTTGTACTATATATTGTTGGAAAGCCTGATAACTTATCTTTAAAAGGAAATCCAACTTGTAAAGATTGTGTTTCTGTGGAATGAGAACCACAGCAACATTCTCCTGTTAGTATTCACTCCTGTTCTGAGATTCAAGTGCTGGCAGGTGTGTGTCACAGATGTATGATCGGCACGTGATTGGCCCCTCAATGATCAACAGACATATTAGAATGAGATTCTCGAGCCTGCCATGCCTCCAAAATCTGGGACCTTCAGGATGACAACGCTGACCCCTACAGAGCGTAGGCTCATTGCAGAGTAGAGGAGTGGAGAGGACGAAATGATCCACTGTGAGTTCAGACCTTAACTCCTGGAACATGATGCCATTCCCACAGGAAAATGTGACGGAGCTGGTGAGCCAGCGTGAGGACAAACTTCAAAGCTATTGTGGCTGCACTCACACACTACTGGAGTCCCTTACAGTGAATACATAATCTACCAAACTAAAATCTCTATTTTAAGAGCCATCTTGCTTCTTACGGCTGGTAGCAACTCTGTGAGCCCTGTCGACAACTGGATGAGTGAGGAAGGAGTCTACAACAAAGGTTTCCTCAGACATGTCAGATGTTGGCCTTCAACTTTCTCAGGCGAGCTGCTTATACAGATGTTTCGCTGTGATCTGTTTTTGAGGTCATCTGTTTTAAGTCTGAGGCTCTGGTTGTCTTTGGATGGGGCTGAGCAGGTGGTTTCAAGAGTTGTCAGTCTGGACTCCATGTTGTTCAGCCATGCTGTTTCCATGTGTTGAAATGTCTGGCCATGTCAGTCAATAAATGCTCGGTCAGCAGAGTGTCGGTCCAAAAGCTTGGCAATACTGCGGTCCTCCAACAACACTAGCAGCGTGCTAGCTTATTGTTCACTTTGGTAAGTTAGCATGTTCATCTGCCAGCTTGTTTGGCTTGTTGTTATGTTTGAGCTTGTGTATAAGCCTTCCACACAGGTTTCTTAGTATAATGAGACACTTGCTGTTGGATTTGAGGAGGATTTTAACAACAACTAATCCAGAATGCAACCTACTTGGCTATTTCCAAAACCGGAAGTGCTTTGAAGTTGTCTAACTGAATTATTTGATCATTTCTAAGTGATTGCATCTGAAAAACCTGCTAATGATTTAAATAAACTGCTGTCATGCTGCTGATGCTCTTAAAACATTTATCCATTCCTGAATCCGAAAAAAATGGTACCAGCTTTTTTCATGCTTCACATTTAAAGGCATGTGATGAAAGGTGCCATGAAATAAATAGTAATGCCACTTTCTTTTCTTCCTCAGATGTACCTCAGCACAATCCTTTCTATGTACTCTGCAGGCATTCCCTCAGCTTCACAGCTTGGTTTTTGCTCCAACTGTCTGCTGTAAAACAGATGGGTGTTTACCTTTCCAAAACATGTTCACTCAGTTGTAATTACCACAGGTGGACTTAACTCAGGGTACAGAAATAAATCAGAAAGTCTAAATCTTAATGTAACATTTCAGTTTCACATCCTTCAGTAAATTGGTCAGCATTTCTCTTTGTTTAGCCATTTTGGGGTTTTGCATGGAGATGTTTGGGGAAAAAAGTAACTCAAATAGATGCAACAAAATTGGAAAAAGTGACAGGGTTTAATTAACATTGTAGATGCGTAGATAATTCACCATATCATATCATATTTTTTCTTATGCACCAGTGATAGTATACTAATAGATCTGTGGTTTACAACAGAACAACTTCTAGTTTGAGATGGCAGAGAAAACTTTCAGGACAGTTTTAATGTCTCCGCAAGGTCCAGCTAATGTATGAGAGGATGGCAATCATGGCTCTCTGATCCATTTCTTGTGGGCATGCCTAAAAGGTCAAAACCAGTGGTTAGAAATTCATGAGACTATCAAGCTTGTTGGTGGTCATGACATCCCATTTGCACCTCATCGATGTATGCTGTGTGACCGACAGTTGCCTAGGGCTTTCTTATGCCTTGAGTGCACTTTATATCTAGAGTATATTACATGAAGGAAAAAAAAGTTTTTTTCCCCTAAAAACTACAAATCTGTGCAATGAACCCTCAGCTGGTGTGAAATTTATTTGTAATATAAAGGGATATATCAATCCGCTTTGCAAATACACACCATGCATCTTAAATAATAAACTGAATATTATAGACTATACTAAGAGCACATCCCTAATACTTTCTTATAATTTACCAACTTCAAAAACAAAGACAAGTATTGGTGTCTAAATATGAAAGCTACTTTGTGGTTATGGAGCATTTCTGTTTCAGTGAGCACAGATTGAAAACCTTGGAGCAATTCTTTATATTCTGTCTGGCCGAATTAATCAGAATGTATTCCATGCTGAAATATGAATGCTCATTAACGAGTTATGAATCTTGTAGCACTAATGGCAGCTGGATAAAAAGGACCTGCATGCATGTCCCAGCACAATCTCCCACTCTCGCTACTTTGTCTGCAAGTCTCCTGGGATCCCAGGGAACTCATCTATCTGTGAGGAGAAAGAACAAGGTTTTTGATTTTATTTTTGGCGTATATAAATTATTCAGAGTGCATCCCCCTACATTTATCTCGGATGGAGCCCGGCTGTTCAGTCAGTTTCGAACTCTCTCCAACTCTCGCTCCATCTGTCTTTCTCTTGCTCACCCTCTGTGTTACACAACCCCCAACCTCTACACAGAGCAGATAAGATCTGTCTTTACCTCATCTCAGGAACCTTGGTAGGCACTTTCAAGAATATTGATCATGACACCCTTGTGTGACAGAGCTCTGCAGCTGCAGCACACAGCAGACAGAGCAAAAACTCTTTCGGCTTCATAGACCAGGATTTTGGCTCCATGTTATGAACTATTTGCCAGCTTGGTTGCCCACAACACAGAGCAAGAAAAGATTTTACGTGGAGGTACAAACATAGCGTCAGGCTCTTTGGGACGTGAATTAGTGGCGACTCTGAACAATGTTACTGAATTATTAATCTAGAGAGAGGCTGAAGCTTACGCTCTGTCTTGTCCTACCCAAATGGCTAGACGAATGATTTTTGTCTCTCTTAGATGAGCCTGACAAAAAAAAAATAAAAAATAAAAAGAGAGAAAAACTGAAAACAAATGATGCTCTATTTCACTGTTACTCAGGTGTTTTTGAGCAACAAATTTGACACAGAATTTATTAAGTTAAACTCAGCTGTGGATGCACTGGACAGTTCCCTGGTGGGAATCTACCGCACAGGAATCAAGACTATGAAGTAGAGCAGAGCTAAAAAAAAAAAAAAAAAAAAAAAAAATCAAGAGAACTTGCCTGCACAGCAAAAACATTTCCTGGATGAAGAAAAAGTCTACTAAGTTAATCCTGTGACAATCTGAAGACACAGTGCTGCACATTACTGCTTTGCATCTCATTATTCAAGCTGAACTGTCAGATACAGAACATACCATCACAATCTGCAGCAGCCTTATGGTATATTTATGTAGATCTGCTAAATTCAGAGTGAAGTCTTCAGACATTCTCCTCTTACTGAAGAGGAGGGATTGTATAGAACCCTGCTGACTCATAAAGCCTTAAATAGCACCTTCAGGCGGGTCGATCAGCTCCTTATTATACATCTGAACAAAAACAGATGTTTGCAGATATGATTAATTTGTCAATCTGAATTCTGAATAAATGTGCATAAAATGATGCATACTATTCTCCAGTATTTAAGCCCTAAATTCAACATGTGACAACTTCAGTGCAAATAATCAACTGAGTACCAGTTTAGTGGAAGAATTGTGTTTTTTGAGACCATGTTCTCACATGGACAGTGTTCTTGAATCATTCTATCAGTGTGTAACCTGCAATCAAGCAGGGAGCTTGTTTGCTTTTATGTATTGGATATATGATGGATGTTAAGTAAATTGGCAAACATCTGGAACAGTATGAATAACCTGAATTTTCCACCAAACTAGGAAATGAAATAACACCCGCTGTGCAGCTGATGAGCAGCGTGCTCATGCAGTCTAATAAATACTTGCTCATAATTTTAAACCGCTCTCATGCTGAGAGGGGACGACAGTTAAGGTCTCACTGCTTTGAATGGGGGCATAAAAGTGAAAATAGCATGAACATCATGAGTGAAAGTTGGGTTTATTTACTGAAAATGCACTTCATTCAGAACTCATCTGAAACTGCAGTTAACAAAGCATTATTTTTTTAATAACTGATTAGTCCACAGACTATTTTGTGTTTGAAGGCTTTGATTTGAGAAGAAACACACTGGACACAGACTTTAATGAGTGTCAAGAGTGAAATTGCACTACATAGATAAAAGATATATGCTATATATCTTTTCAAATGTGTCTACAAAAGGAGAGAAAGTGCTCATCAATCCTGGAAACAATGTCAACAAGGCCACATTGCCAGGACACAATCTGCTGGGCTAACAAAAGACAAGTTGAAGGAATCAGGTGGGTAGGATAAAAGAAAGTTATAAAATGGGCAAAATTATATTTTTCCAGGTAATCAAATATGTATGCAAGCTCATCCATATGTTAATATGTGTACTACATGTATACACAAACACAGAAAAAGCTTTTCTATTCAACTTTACTCTCATGGTGCCGATTTCAGGTACAAAGACAATGGAATGCAGCTACCAGCTAACCTGAAAACCAAAGGACTGAGGTGAGTCAACCTTATCAGATAAGTATATATGCTGTATACTGTTTGTGATATATGCATAGCAGAGCAAACCTCCATTTAAGAGTATGTATAATAGAGACAATAGCAATTTGAGGAACATGAAAGATTCTTTCTGTGCAACAGTCAGCAGTGCAGCAGTACTGAGACATTACAGTAATGAGTGCAATGATGCTTAGTGCTGTAGTGTGAAGTTCAGCAGGGTCACAGCCTGAGGGATGAAGCTCCTCCTGAGCCTGTTGGGAGTGAAAGGGAAGGATCCTGCAATGCCTGCCAGATGGGAGCAGAATAAAATGCCTGTGATTAGAGTGGGTGCATCCTTGATAATGCCTTTTGCCCTGCCCAGACTGCATTTACAGTAAATATTCTCAGAGTAGACATGTGTTGCAGTTTACACCACACACGGGAATACTTTACAAGTGTACGTCTGATACAGAGCAAATGTCATAACAAGATGAGATTGAGTTGGTGAGCGTGCTCTCACTGATAAAGAGGTCAAAGTCCACCAGTATAAACAATCACTGGTGAAATTTCCTAAGTTTTTTATAACATTTATGCTTGTTTTCTATCAGAATGGAAGAGTACCGGCACTAAATTAAAAAGCTGGGGGTGTAGAGACCAATACATCCAAGAAGTCCTCATATTAAAATGGTCACATTAGTTGTTTGTGTGTACTTTTAAATCTCTTGTGATAGATAAGGATTCCATTGTTGTCAGCACACCAGCGATTAAATACCAGATATGAACTTTATGAGTTTAGAAATAAACACACAAATGAGTTTAGAAATAAACACAAATCAACGAACTGATCACTGGTTAAAAAAAACAAAACAAAAAAAAAAAAGTATTATTTTAATAATTAAAATGAAAGAGGAAAAATTAAACAGCTCAGTTCACAGCAAGCAAAGAGAAAAAGTAGGAGCGCTTGTCCAATTTAAAGAGGCCATATCATGCTCATATACAGTTTCCTGTTTTTGGGAGGATTCCATTAGTATACGTACAGGCTCAATGTTCCCAAACCATGTTCATTTTATTTTCATCACACTGTACTTTGCCGCAGCATCTTTGTCACCATCTGTCTTAAATGGAACATTTAAGTTCCTGTGCCTCTGAGGTACACTTCCCTAAAAGCCCTGATTTGTCAGCTGATTGATCAAAAAATGTGAAGAGCTGTGCAGCTAATCATTCTTTGTGTCAGGCCAGGCCAAGCCATTACACTGGCATTATGCAAATGTGTTTGATGGTGCAGTTGTCAAGTCTGAAAAAGCCAGTAGGCTACAGCCAGCAAGTCATTTTAGGCATCTTGGGAGCAAGCTAAATAACTCATTGAAGAAAAAAACTCAAAAAGCACAAGATGGCCTGTTTTATGCACTGAGATCTGCTTGTCAAAATGTGGAAATTCTTGTTGCAGAAATGTCTTGAATGTTGTGTAAAAGTATCTCATTTTATAACTCTAAACTGGAGAGGAAGGTAAGTGCAGCTAAGCAGAAGTCATTTGGGGTTTTTGCAGAGGGCTACTTTGCACGTACACATTGGTGCCAGGCTTGAACCTTTTGGGGACAACAAATTGCAAAGATAGATTAATAACATCTACGGGGGCCCTAGTTAGCTTCTCAGCACTGACTCTAAACACACAGCCATGAATTTCATCTAGGCCAGCTGCCCTCTCCTCATTCATCCTGCTCAGTGTGATGGAAAGATTGGAAGCAGTTCATCAGGTGGGAGATCATTTTTGAGCGTGACCCCTTTGTTTCCTTATTTAAAGTGAACTACTGTTAAAGCACATGGTTCAGTACCCTAGATGAGTGAAGAATAAGGTCAATGCAAAGGACATCAACACATGGAGAGTGCTGCTTGGGCAGTAATCTAACAGTATGTCTAAGTGTAGTTCCAGACTCCATGACTTTACCAATATGCATTGAAGAAGAAGAAGAAGAAGAAGAAGAAGAAGAAGAAGAAGACGGAGAAGAAGACGCCGAAGAAGAAGAAGAAGAAGACGAAGAAGAAGAAGAAGAAGGACTAGCTCATATTTTACAAGAGAAACTGTCATGAAAACCAATTTAAAGATGGTGGATGGGCTGCAGAAAATTATTTTACTCAAATGAAAAAAACAGACCCAACATCTGTTTTTTTTTTTTTTTTTTTATCCTCTAAAATCAAAGAGTTACATCCTGCAAATAGCCCAACACACAACGCCCGACACTTTCCTTTAATCTCCCCAAAACAGGAATAAAAGTAAGTGATGGAGAAAATATCCTCTGTAGAATTACTCCAATGACTAACATGGATGGGAACATTAGGGCTTATTCATAATAAGGCTTATTGGTAATACCTTTCATTCAAGGTTCCTTAAACACCTGCTTTTCACTAATATGTGAAGTAATTGTGGGATGTTGTCAGATACATGCACTTGAATTAACATATGATTAAAGTAAGCACCATCAAGCTGACACTGAAACCTTTCCTTTGATTTCAGGCCAGATAAGATTTCTAGATGGTCTATTAAAAAGCTTGGCAGTAAATTTATCAGAGCTGGAAAAAATTTATGAATAAATCTTTTACTGGTTATGTGCCAACTGGCAACACATCTACTCAAATGCCACAAGCACAGTCCATAACTTCCCAGGTGATAATGAAATACATCTTTTACATTTTTAGAGCACTACAATTATGATACATAATGCTGTGCAATTAGAATTTTGCTGTTCTGCATGTTTTATGGAGACTAATGTATAGCATAGAGGCAGCAGGATAAATGCTGGCAGGAATGGACCCTGCAGCCTCACTCCTGCAGCATATGAGGCATTTTTAGCCATGCTAGGAATATAGTTGAAAGAAAAGCACTGTCAGCTGTTCTTTTACCTATTTTAGTCTATCCTAAAATACTTTACCATTTACAGTAAAGGTTACAGTGATATTTTTCATATATTTGTATTTGCATCAGAATACATGGTATAATAATTTAATCAGAGGATAGCTTTGAATAAGCACTGCTTTTTAAAAATGGTCATACTATGCTTTTTTAGTGTGTAAGTGCAGTGTATTTTACATCCAGGCTACCTTGGCCTTGAATGACCTAACTATGATGCTAAACCTCATCATCACAGTGACAGTAACCTTTATCGAGTGGAATTGAATAATTGGACTGAAAGTCACTGTCACATGAAAACATGACTGAAAGCATTGAGGATTAAACTTTTATTAGGTGTTAGGCAACCTGTCTAAAACTAAAAAAATAGCAAACATCCAATATCAATGTCATTATTAAAGCAGTGAGTAAATTCACAACAGCTAGTGTATTTGTGTATTATATAAATCATGTACAAACACATAGAATACAACTGACAAGCTTCCCTTCACCTAACACACTCAATGCCTCTGCTAAATCATTGAATCTAAACCTCATATATACCTTCAGCAATGATCCAAACCAAGCAATGGTGACAAAATCCATGATGTCCAGAACTGAGACAAAGTCTGTTTATTATTCTCCTCTGCACAATTATAGCAGGGTAGACGTGCAGGTAGCCCAACAAAACAAACAGTCTACCACATACGTGACATTATGTATACTTATACATTTTTCTGTATTAACCAATGCTCAGAACAGAGTAGATACAAAAATATTTAGCACATCTAGGCCCCTTGTGGGACTGGGCATGGATAATACAAAGACAAAAATCTGTGAAATGTATCAACCAAAGTCCCACACATGTCCCCTAAACCTAGTTGCAAGACTAGTAAATAAAATATATTAAACAAATAAAACACAAGTAAATCTGATATAAAATCCATTGTGTCTCCTCTTCAACCAATGTATGCTCAAAAAACGAAGGCAAGTAAGAAAAAGCTAAAATCCACCTAGCTCCAACTAAAAACTAACAATTTGTAATATTGCTCTGTTGACTGATGTAACTGCTAAAGCAAGTCAACTAAAATGATTCAGCTTATCAAAAATAACTGTGATGACAAATCTTCAATTTGATTAGTTTAATCATAAGACAGTCAACAATGTTTCAGGCGCAAAGAGGAATCGGTTGACTTTCTGAAGAACTTGGGGTTTGTACTCAGGGACAGCACACATAAACTAACACCTCTTGCTGCACTGGAAGCAGTGAAGCAGCTGGAGAAGCAGCAGTGAAATGCAACTAATTTAATAAAAATAGTAAGATACAAAAATAAAATATAAGTAACATAGATAATGTGAATGATGTATTATCTAAAGTAGATGTATGGATTCCGCTTCCTGCCAGTCAGTTCTTGTGAGTTCTCTGGTGTTTGGCGATTTAGGACCAAAAATCTGGATTTATCGATCACCACTCTTGGATTAATGACACTGCAGATTTAGTGAAGACTTCAAGTGACCCCTGCCTGAAAGAAAACATCTGACAGGACTGCGGGCTGCGGAATTAGCCAGCCTGCTAACAGCTGATTGCGCTGCTGTACCAGGCAATATGGGTCCGAAGAGGAGAAAGAGTTTCAGCTGATGAGGCTGACATTATAACAACACTGGACTCTCTCACAGCAGATGTCTCTACTGTTAAGTCACAGCAGGAGAGCATCTTAGAGCTGGTTGAGTATTAAGGCACTTTGTGTCCAAATCGAGGAGCGGATCTCCAACGCATCCAGATGGAGGAAGGAGACAAGCATCTTGCTCAACTAGAGAGCCGGTTATGGATCTTGAGCAGTACACGAGGATGAATGACGTCATCGTCACTGGGCTCCAGGTTAAACCCCCCTCGTACGCTTGGGCTGTAGCCGCTGATAACGGGGATATGGCCACTAAACAGGAGAACAACTCAACCAAGCAACAAGTGGTTGCCTTCTTACAATCCAAGGGCAGTGAGATGAAATCCAACGATGTTGAAGCATGTCACTTATTACCAAGGAAAAATAAAAATGAAACACCCGCCATCATCATAAGGTTTGTAAACAGAAAACACAAGACTGCGCTACTAAAAGAAGGAAGGAAACTTAAAGGGACAAATGTTTATCAATGAGCACTTGACAAAGCACAATGCAGACATTGCCAAAAAAGCGAGATATTTGAGGAAAATAATAATAATAAAAAAAAAAAATCAACACACCTGGACTGCAAACTGCAAAATATTCATTAAGCTTAATAGATCACCAGAAGAAGCAAAAGTTCTGATGGTAAAAATATCAATAAATCAGTAAATCTCATCTGCAAAATGAGGTAAGAACCGCCCGCATAAACTATGGCATACATCCAAAGAAGTCAATCATCTTCACTTGAAGACAATAGTAATATGTTCCAGGAAATGAATGAGCAGGACAGTGTGCAACTACAAACATTTCAATACACAGATCATACTAGACAGGACATGGAATGTAATACTGACCCAGATAACAACTTCTTCACCTCTATAAGTAATGAATGTTGTTATTATACTGACGAACAATATAATGAAATTAACAAGGATGGAAAATTATCAGTAATACATATAAACAGTAGAAGTCTTTATGTAAACTTCACTAACATCAAGAACTTTTTTAAATCAGTTCAAACAACCATTCAATATTATTGCTTTCTCAGATACATGGATTACTGAGGAAAAAGGAGTAGACTTTGAATTGGATGGGTATGAATTTATACACATGGATAGCAGAAACAAAGGTGGAGGAGGAGTTGGATTATTTGTGGACAAAAACTTGAAATTTAAAGTTATAGAGAACATGTCAGTGGTGATAGACAATATGCTTGAGTGTGTATCGGTGGAAATCTACAGAGAAAAAACTAAAAACTTGATTATAAGTTGCATGTACAGGTCACCAGGGTTGTGACCAAAATTCTAGAAAAACGTTTTTCCAATTAGACTGGATAAATAATAGAAAAATGCAAAATACTTCATGAAAATCAATATGGATTCAGGTCAAATAGAGCAACATCAATGGCAATTATAGATTTTATAGAAGATATAACAAATTCACTAGATAAAAAATTGCACACAATTGGAATATTTTTTTATTTGAAGTAAGCATTTGACACAATTAATCATGACATTTTGTTGTATAAATTAGAGCGATATGGGATTAGAGGTAAGGTACTTGACTGGATCAAGAGTTATCTGACAGAAAGGAAACAGTTTGTCAAGCTTGGGGACGTCTGCTCTACTAGTTTGGACATTTCCTGTGGTGTCCCACAGGGGACAGTCTTGGGCCCCAAATTGTTTATTCTTTATATAAATGATTTGTGTATGGTAACAAATGTGTTAAAGCTGGTCCTATTTGCAGATGATACCAGTGCTTTTTGTTCTAGCAGTAATCTCCAAATGTTAAGAAAGGAGATTAACATAGAATTTAAAAAAAAAATGAAATTAATTTGAAAATATTATTTTGATGGAAATAAATTATCATTAAATTTGACAAAAACAAAAATAATGGTGTTTGGAAATGATCAAACAAATTTGCAGAATGAAATTATGTTGGATGGGGTAGAGATTGAAAGAGCGAATGAAATAAAACTTTTAGGGTCGATAATAGATGAACAAATTAGTTGTATTTTTGTATTTGGAATTTTCATGGCTGTATATTTGGTTTTGTATGTGCTCGAAATAAACTTACTTACTTACTATTTTCTATGGCTGTCCAGTGATTAATCCCCATTTGCGACTATGCTTGGAGTATATTCCTTTTTACCGTCTTCTATCAACATAAAGAGCAAGCTAGTGCTTACAAATATTTAGTGTTAACTGACCTTCACTTTATTGGTCACTTTAGTTGTGATAATCATTTTAATATTACATAAAATCAAGACCCCATCTCAGTGTCCCTGCTGATGTACTTTTGCAAAAAAGGCAGAACATAACGCTGTGCCCCTTTGTTTAGGGGCAAATATGCTCAATTGAACTGGTGGATATGGTGGAAGCCCTTTGCAGCGACACATTCTTTGATTTAATCTTTCATTCTTTAAAGCAAAAAAAAAAGAAAAAAAAAAAATTAAGAAATTGTTCACTTTTACTCGCTGCAGATTGGAGGTTTATATCTTACCTATCTTTCTTTCTGGTATCAGGGCTCCAACAGGTATTGTTTTGCTTGCTTATTGTTTGAAACATCAATAACCACAGCACAAACCTGGACTATATAAATAACTATTTCAGATTTTCCTTGCTGTCCTAATGCTCCCTCAAGATGTCCTTGTTTAAATAATCACACAAAGGACAAGTCTTGGAGTTTGCAATTTCACCTTATTCATCCTAACTGAAGAGTGTGATTTAATCTACAGTGAAAATGACTGAATTCATCATACAAGATTTGCCCAAAAATGTCTGTTCCCTAACGGCTGGTTCAGAAAATGTGATATGGTCCAAAAATAGCCCATCCCTGGCAGAGTTGGAATCAAACATGTTGGAACCAGTGTCAACTGTGATGATGACTGATAGGGACAGAGTTTGCTTCCTCACACAGGGTAGAGTATTAATGATGGGTTAAAGGAAAATACCTCATACTGTTGTGGAACCATAAACAGGCCAACAGTCAATAACTAAGGCAAACAACCATACACTATAGATTAAACATACAGTAGTGTGAAAAACAGTTTGCCCCCTCCTGATTTCTTATTTTTTTTTGCATGTTTATCATACTTAAATGTTTCAGATCAAACAAATTAAGAAATTCTAAGACAACACAAGTAAACACAAAACACACTTTTTAAAATGACATCCATTTGGCAGATGCTTTTGCCCAAAGCGACTTATAGTGGTTAGGCAGTAGCATTAGGGGTTTTGCCTAAAGACCCAAGGACCCAACTGGAAGGTGTTAGTTCGTCCCCAGGGGGGTTCAAACTCTGGTCTTCTGCATAGAAGACAGATGCCCCGTCAACTGAGCTATCCAGACATTCAGAAATGAGGGTTTTTATTATTAAGGGAGAAAAAATCCAAACCTACATGGCCCTGTGTTAAAAAGTGATTGCCCCCTAAATTTAATAACTGGTTGGGCCACCCTTAGCAGCAACGGCAATCAAGCGTTTGCAATAACTTGTAATGAGTCTTTTACAGTGCTGAGGAGGAATTTTGGCCCACTCATCTTTGCAGAATTGTTGTAATTCAGCAACATTGGAGGGTTTTTGAGCAGGAGCCACCTTTTAAAAGCCACAGCATCAATAGGATTCAGGTCAGGACTTTGACTGAGCCACTCCAAAGACTTAATTTTGTTTTTCTTCAGCCATTCAGAGGCAGACTTGCTGGTGTGTTTTTGAACATTGTGCTGTTGTAGAACCCAAGTTCGTTTCAGCTTGAGGTCTCCAACAGATGGCCGGACATTCTCCTTCTGGATTGTTTGGTAGACAGTAGAACTCATGGTTCCATTCATCACAGCAAGTTTTCCAGGTAATAAAGCATCCAAACAGCCCCAGACCATCACACTACCACCACCATATTTTGCTGCTGGTATGATGCAATGTTACCTTTACACCAGATGTAATGGGACAAACACCATCCAAAAAGTTCAGCCTTTGTCTTTTCAGTCCGCAGAGTATTTTCCCAAAATATCAAGAAGTTTTCTGGCAAAACTGAGATGAGCACTAATGTTCTTTTTGCTCAGCAGTGGTTTTCATCTTGGAACTCTTGCAGGCCATTTTTGCCCAGTCTCTTTCTTATGGTGGAGTCATCAACACTGACCTTAACCTGCAGTTCTTTGGATGTTGTTGTGGGAACCGCTTGCATAAGTCATTGCTGCACTCCTGGGGTTATTTTGGTCAGCCAGCCACTCCTGGGAAGTTTTACCACTGTTCCGTGTTTTTACCATTTGTGGATAATGACACTCACTGTGATTCACTGGAGTCCCAAAGCTTTACAAATGACTTTATAAGCTTTTCTTGACTAATTTATCTCAATTACTTTCTTTCTTATTTGTTCCTGAATTTTCCTTGGATCTCAGCATGATGTCTAGCTTTTAAGGATCTTTTGGTCTACTTCACTTTGTCAGGCAGGTCTTATTTATATGATTTCCTAATTGAGAACAGGTGTGGCAGTAATCAGGCCTGCGTGTGGTTAGAGAAATTGAACTCAGGTGGGATTATATTTTAACTGGCAAAGACGTTTTTGGGGCCATGAACGTTTGGATTTTTTTATTCCCTTAATAATAAAAACCTTCATTTAAAAACTGCATTTTGCATTTACTTTTGTTGTCTTTGACTAATTTTTAAATTTGTTTGATGATCTAAAACATTTACGTGTGACAAACACACAAGAAAATAAGACATCAGGAGGGGGACCAACACTTTTTGCCACCACTGTAAAAGGGACACATGAATTTGCACCTCAGTCAAATATTTCTTCCCATAATCCACACATCTAGATTACCCTGCCCATATTTCTCCACATAAATTAACACATTTGCAAGATTTGTACCAAAGTTTTCACATGGTGCTACTTTTCATTGAACTGGTGTTACCTTGAATTTTCCATGACAGACAACAAACTGTCAATGGCCTGTAACAACATGCTGCTATTGTAAGAATTTATGACTGTGTAACAGCCTAATTATGCAAAGTTATTCTCAGACAAAAATACTGCGTATTCCAGACACAACAAAAGCACAACCTGGATGAAAGATCTTTATCTTCAGCTACTTGATCACTGATCGTGAGAGTGCACAGGTCAAATAGAATTGAGGGACGTTTGTAACTGCTGAATCACTCCTCACAGATGACAGCTTATTTTTCACCCCAATGCTGCCAGTGGTGCCCTGATATAAAGTCTTGAGGCATAATCTAAAAATGAACCACATTAACCTGTGCAATACAGTTCATTTTAATGCTTAACTTGTGCTCTCTCTTTAGGCTTAGATGGGACAAAGGTTAATGGAAAGGAAGGGACATGGAGGACTGAGAGGTAGAAGACAAAGAAAGGAAAGAAATGACAATTGAGAAGAAATGGATGGAGAAAAACAGAATCCACTCTTCACTTAGTTTGTCAAGTTTGAGACAAGCAAACTTTCAGTCCTTTAGTTGTTGCCAAGGCTATTCTACTGTCACACAATGACACCATAATTACAGTGCAAGGACCAAAGGAAGACAGCCACTGCCCACATAGCCTCCTCAGTGGGTAACTCAGAAAACACGAAGCAATTATACAACTCTGCCACATCTGAATTTAACTGTCTCTGTTTTTACATCCAATCTTCTCTGGATCTTCTGTGTGTTTTCCTTAAGATAACAAGCATTTTTGTCTTATGTCCCAAAGATAGCAGATATTTCTTCACATATGCACATCCAAGATGGATGAAGTAATCCCTTTTCCCACTGGAGGCTGCCCAATATGTTGTGGCATTAAGATATAATCAGCAGTCTGCAGACCTGCCAAAACCTTCTGCACAGTTAGTGGGAATATTGTTTCTTTCGCTGTCACTGAACTGTTCAGCGGTAGAAAGCTGCCACTGACATGAAAGCTTTTTTTTGAGGCATGATAACATCTCTACAGCTCTCATTGGTGCACCTGCTGTGATTAGCGTATGATGCTGTTCATGAATGGCTCATGTACTGCAGCCAAAGGCAATTATTATCCCCTCCACATTCATCTCACCAAGAGCATTGATTTGCAATTAGTCCAGGGGTGATGTTACACACCCCAAGGCTCTTTTCTACAAACAGGTACCGTATCTTTCGTGTGCTGTGCTCAGCTATTGTTGTTTGAGTCCCACTGTGTTGCCCCCTTCTGTAAGTCAGTGTGGATAAAGTATTCATCCAATGTTGTGTTGTCGACTTCCACCATGATCCTCTGAATGGTTGTGTATAGGTATGCAGGTGGAGTGCTGGTGTGTCTCTCCTGCTCCTCCCTCTTTGTAAAGAACGCTGGAGGTTTTATCAAACCATGACTGGGAAGACAGATGACTTTGAATAGGGGGAGCCTAATGTAAAAGTGTATGGAGTATGGCGGAGGGAGAGATAAGCAGCAGCCGACCATTTCTCTCTGGCTGTGTTGGGGTACAGGGCCTTAAATCACCTGTTATCTCCTGCTGCCTCAGCCAGACGCTAATGGTCATCACAGCGGGCTGAACCCTGCAGGCAGCAGCAAGGGGAGGGGGGGATG
This sequence comes from Melanotaenia boesemani, assembly GCF_017639745.1. NCBI lineage: Eukaryota > Metazoa > Chordata > Actinopteri > Atheriniformes > Melanotaeniidae > Melanotaenia > Melanotaenia boesemani. The sequence continues at coordinate 18,972,740 of NC_055703.1, forward strand.
GTGGCTCTCCACTGCTGCTGTTGCAGCAGGCTTGACGAGGACAGAGAGAGAGAGGGGATGGTTTAGCAGGAACATTATTCTTTGTGCTGTACAGTAGAGCGGACGCCCCACTGGCACGCTGCCATTAGTTTACTTCAAAATGTGACATCACTATCCAGGCAGAATTGTAATATAACAGACAATCTTTAAATACTGGGAAATACTGTGAGGTATCTCACATCCAGGGTGTCATTTTTGCCAATTTGGCTATTATTTTCATTGTTTATATGTAAAATCTGCCATTTGAGACAAATTACTTGTGGTCCAAAGACCCAAGAACTGCAAGATGTTCAAACATGTTGTGAATAAGACACTTAACCAAGCAATAAGCACGGGCAGTTCATTATGGAGAGTGGAAGCAAACAGGCTGTCAAGAGTTTGTTGTAGAGGTCATGTGCATAAACACTGATTTAAAAAGACAGTTTATCAAATCTATATTTTTTAAGCCTATTTTAAATTTGACTTAAGGAATACATTTTCAAAGTAGTTTACACTGGGTTGCATCAACTCATTCAAACACTTCATATGGAGTTGTGATCATTAGCTGTATTTTTAAGGAAACAAAATGTAATTCTAATCATAATTAATAAGTTTGAAATACTCACAAGTTCAGTTTTCTTTGTTTTATTTTCCATTTTATCATGTTCTAAATATTTTCTTTGGATTACAGTTCTGGACTGCGAGGCCAGTTAAGCACAAAAGCTTAAACTACAAAACGATCATTATTTTTTAATATGTGCAGAATGTAATTTGCCATTGTTTTGCTGAAATAAGGAAGATGTTTCCAAAAGACAGCATACTGATAGCATTTGTTGCCCCAAAGCTCCATTTGTTAATTGGGTCTTTATAGATGAATAAGTATCAGTTACATTTGCCTTTATGCTCCCCATAGTGTCACAGATGATGCCTTTTGAACTGTGCACTTACAGCAACCCGGGTGGTCCCGCTCCGCTATAAGTTGAAAGTGGTAGTCTCCATAATTTATAAGACCATGGAACAGTTTTCCACTTCAGCTCAGCCCATTTTTGATAAGCACAGGCCCAGAAAAAGCAGCAGTGTTTCTGGATCTTGTTTATTTATGGTCTCTTGTTTACATAGTAGACTTTTAGCTTGTATATGTGGTTGCAACAATGAACCGTGGTTTTGAGAAGCATTTCTGAGCTCATGAAGTGATTTCCACAACAGAGCTGTTTCTGTTTTAAAGGCAGCAACACCTGAAAGCCTGAAGTTCATGGCCATTCAATAATGCTTTTTAGAGTTTTGCCTTTCCTACAATCAATTCTCTTGGTTGTGTGAAGCTTTTTTTTGTAAGTCTTTGTAAATAAAATTGAGCGGCAGGTTTCAAAACATATGCTACACAAGAATTGCTGACAGATAAAAACAGATAACTTCTGTTCTAATATTTTGCATTTGGCAGATAGTTTCTTTTGTTTTCAAGGTTTATTTTGAAGGTTCAGAACACCCTGCTTCTCAGACAACAATGCTACAAATACTAAAAATATAAGACTAACTAAAAGCTAACAGGGCTATTTAGTTATAAATCTGCCATCTGTCATTAGTTAACTGTTAAGTTATTATTTTTCTATGCATTTTCCAATATATATTTAGTTGAAGCATGCACCTTAAAAAAATCAATTCTTGCTATTTTGGAAGACCTCTATCTATTGCCATCTTTTAGCCACTCTGTTCACACAACTCACAACAGACCTGCACAACTGAGACATGCACTGTCTAGCCATATTATTACTCTGGATGGCATTACCTGGGCTTCCACAGCTACAGTGACTACCTTGGAGTTATTTATTTTTTTTTCTTACTAGGATCTTTCCTTTGATTCATATAAAATACATAAAATAATTTCCTAGGGCCACCTTCTTTTCACCTATGTAATATAGTCACAATTAGGAACATATTGCATGAGGGTGATGCAGAAAACCTAGCCTTTGCTTAAAGCATTTATTACTTCAAGATTGGACCAGTAATTCCTTATTATTGGTCTGTCTCAAGAGTGCTGCAGCAGTGGTTCTGATAAGAATTAGCATGTTTGTCCAATCTCAGCTTTTCTGCGTTGGCTCCCTGTTACATCCAGAAAAGAATTTTAAATTTCTTCTCATCACATAAAATATTTAACTAAATTCTACTCGTATATATACAGTTGTATCTTAAAGTGCTCAGAGTTCCATATTTTCCCAGCAGAGTATTTCACTCCCAGGCTGCAACTTCACTTGTGCTTCCTATTTTATCTAAAGTTAAAATGGGACTTCAGCAGTGCCTTCAGTTACCATGCCCATCTCTTATAGAACCAGCTCTCAGTTTGAGTTTGAAATCAGACACTTTTTTTTCGATAAAACTTCTTTTTTAGATCGCATTTATAGTTAGGGCTTGCTTGGGTGACCAGCCATAGTTTTAGTCATCATAGGTTACTGCTGATAGTGGACATACAATCATGCACACCTCCCTACTCTTTGCTCTTTTTTTCTCCATGGATATATACACATTGTTGTCATTCATTTAGCCTTATCATTTTTTGGTTCTTTCTCACCACATACACTTGGCTTAGAGTTATGATGCTTGTTGACCCCTCTTTCGTGTCCTCTCCAAACCCAAATTTGTCAAGGCAGACGCCTTCATGAGTTTGGTTCTGGAGTTTTCCCTTCATTTTAAAAGGAAGTTTTCCCCTTCCTCTGTCAACTACCACCACATGCACGATAAAGGATAGAGGGGGTTAAAAATTCACTGCAATTGGTTAAGACCCTTGGGCATTTTTTTTTCTTTTTTGTGAATTGGTTTATATAACACAGTTTTTCTAAACTGGACTAATATGGATCATGTGAGGGATTTTTTTCAGTTTGATTATAAATTGGATTAAATTGGACTGCATCTTTATGATGACTGTTTTGAATTGGCATTATATAAATAAAGCTGAATTAAGTAAGTCCTCCTGAAATGCTCTGAAATGCTCATCTGTCAGTATAGTGTCTTATAAAATACCAAACTTAGAAGCAACATGAGGGAAATATCCCTCATATTACCTTTAACAGAGTCAGAGAATAATCTTTTTGGGTATAAATAAATTAAAATATGGACACCACTTTAAGGGGTTACCATGGCTACATACGAACTCAACATGTTAATAGAAAAGTTATTCATTTCAAACTTGCCTTTAAGCTGTAACATCACCTGTGTATGGGTGGCATGCATTATATTTACACACCTGTTGACGATTTTATCCTTTATAAGCAATGTCTTTGTGACAATTAGAGCTTTCAAATTTCTCTAACATTATTTTTGGCTGTATGTGTCTACAGACATGCTACATAAGCACAGTGTTCATTTATTTACTCAATGATGTTGTCTCTGAAGATCTTAGATATACTATAAATTACTCTGTAAAGCATGCTTACAGCAATTAAGGTGTATATAATTTAGTCTGAAAAACTACAGAATTATGTATTATAAATTATGTGCATTAGCTGTGCTAACCCACAATTACTTTTAAAACATCATTTTACATCATAATAATATATTTCTTTTTCATTTTTGCTGATATTATTATAGATTAATACACTATTATTATAACAGAGCTCCTAATAACATGCTTGGCCTTCATCAGAGCTGGCAATACAAAAAGCTTTGTCTGTGTTACAGCAAAGGAGGCTGCAGAGAGTTGAGAGGCTGCGACTCAATTATGTGTGACATCAGCGGGATCTCAGACCAGCTGTGATCTGCATGAAACTGCCAACTTGGAGTTAAATTCTTCTGCTGATATTCTGGACGGGAAATTGGCACACTGCCTTTAACACAACCTGAAAGTTAACATCGTGTATCATCTACTGTTGAGGTTGCAGGGTGACAGAAAGCATTAAGAAGAATTTTTATGGGCTGCAAATTCTTGTAATATGGAAATCTGAGACATATACACTGAGGGATTAGGCTAATCTTTTTGGTCTCACTCTAAAATATTACAGGCAGGCATGATACAGATAAGAGTATAAATTAAAATATCTCAATTAGTTTAAGAATATTTATGCTCATGCTCTGGATTTAGAGTCTTTTGTACTGTTTGTCCCTTCTCTCAACACACACCTGATCAGCTGACTGAAGCTGTTATTCATTTTAGTCAAACCAAATTTGTCATGTCTGTCTTTGAGCCAATCATTTTCCTGCTGGTCAATGTTTCTTTGTGTCATACATTTTAAAACCAGTGTCAAACTTGCTTTAGACACAGCTAACCATGTTACAGTAGGGTGAAGCTGGACAGTACTTTAGTGATGTTTTGGAGTCAGCTTCTTGAGGCCATCAGATGTATTGCACAGTAAAGCACTTCTGCACTGACTTCACTTTCATGAGTCCATCTTTTATCCGGATCCATATCCTCGTGAGGTAACAGATTGTATGATATCAAGTTTTTTAAGTTTAATATTTCTGGATGCCTTTTTGTCACACGAGTCACTCCTGAATTAAGTGGGAGAAAAAGGAGACTGTATGTGTCAAAACAAGTGAAGTGAATATCTAAATAGGATGTGGTAAAAAAAAAAAAAAAAAAGGGGGGGGGGGGGGGGGGGGTATGTTTGGAATATGTCTATTACAAACTACAGGAACAGTTCCAGTGAGTCAGCAGTCTATTAAAGCTACTGATTTATGAGATTTACTGCAGGGAACCCAGTTAAGTATAGTGCATGAGCCAAAACAAAATCCTTTGTTCCTCTGAGTGATGATATGTTTCTCCCTCCCTTAAGTCTGTGTTACTCTGTGCCAAGAATCAGTTTAATAAAAATGAGCTTTACAATGTAGTTGAGATAACAGGTGGCATTAAAAACACTGCAACTGCTGCCGATTGCTGGGTAAAGGTGAAAAGGAGACCCTGACACCTGCAATTTTCTTTGACTTGTGAAAACCTGCCCCTTTCTTGTTTAAGTTCCTCCCTGCAGCTTGTATGAAGGCCAGGTACTGTAGAACAAACATTACTTGTTACTGCTGTGCCAACAGACTTCTGATTAAGCCAGCCAGGACCACAATAATCATTTCCATTTCCTCTTCCTTTTCCACGAGTCATTCAGAATTAATTCAGCTGCCCTTTACACGATTAGAATTCTGCAAGCCGATACGGTTCCTGCTTATCGTTGTATATTATGAATTCCATTAGAATGACATGGCAACACTGAACTCCTGCTTTGTGATCTCTGAGCAGTTACGATATGTTAATGTCTAGACCCATAGGTTACTCAATACATTGGCTGTGAAATGACATAAGGCATTACTAGATGTCCTGAAGATCAGTTCAGCTGAGGCCTCAAACTGGGTGTCTTCTGAAGTTAACCACACTAAAGGAATGGCTTCATGCATGGCTTCAAAGGCGGTTCCTCAATCTGTTTGGTCCAAAAGGAAATATCTCAAAAACAGCAGCACGGATTGCAATGTAATTTTGTGCTGATATACATGACCCCTATCAATTTTAGTGATCCCTTCGCTTTTCCTCAATTCCTATGAGTAGAGTGAAACATGCTGAGAAATCCTGGATGGATTCCTTTAAAATATAATAAGCAAGTCCCTGGTGGATTACTAATGACTGTAGCTTTTTTTGACTTTTTGTCTAGTTCTGCCATAAGGCCAAAATTAAAATTTTCCCATTTACTTTATTTAATCAAAATAAGGTATGAGGTAAGGTAAAAATGACCATTGCAACAGATTAAACTAAGGTGGCGACCAACACAAATTACCTGCTAAACATCAGCATGTTAGGATGCTGATGTTAGCATTTGTGTCAAAATGTTCACAACTCCACTGTAGCCTGAAAAGGTGAAAAATACATACAAACAAGGATATCAGTGTTTAAGATTATGTTGACATTTTTATTTCAATATCCCAAATGTTTTCAACAATGCTGACACTTAGAGAAAGTGTATCATAAAGGTATACTTTAGTCATAAAAACTAAGTAACAATACATCATGTTTTCTGCCATGCCGAAGGCTTAAAGTGACCTGAGCTGAGGCAAGTTGTTTTGCCACATTATTAGGATGACTGGGGTAAGCAGACCCAAGCCCCTGATTCTGCACTTTTACTGTGATTAGACCATTCACTGTGGAAACACATACTTTCTGCTCTACTGAAAAGACGAAACATCTGGCAGGAATGGTGAGCAACAATTTTCCTTGAAAACTGTTTTGAGCTTGGCAGAATTACACTTTAGCATATCAGATGTAATGGCTGCAACAGCAAAGTCAATTTATTTAGGTCTGAATTGGTAAGCTCATTCAGCCTCTTTTTTCTATTTATCCTCCCAGTCTCTCACCCATCCATTCATCCTTCCATACATACAACTCCTTCCTAAACCATCCATCCATCCATCCATCCATCCACCCCACCCTCTCTTGTTTATCCTCCATCATCCTTTTAATCCCTCACCACGTACCGCATCTCAGCTCTTATCCTCCTTCTTTGCATCATATTTCTGTTTCTCTTCTTCAGATACCATCTGAAGACGGAACCCATCCTGGAACAGAACCCTGATCCTGAGTCTCATCCTCCAAACCTTCAATGACGAGACATCACAGATGAGCCAATCAGAGAATGTGCAATTTGCATCATAACCTCATCCACTCATTTATGCAAATTTGTGTTGTATTTTACATAACTGGACAGCTGGATTAGTTCCCTTTACAACGACATACAACTTGTAAAGATTGTACTTTTGTGAAATGAGCAGCGCAGCTAAACATGTGGGCAGTAGCCCCCCAAAATGTACCAAATCCCCTTCAATATTCACCTGTAATTTTCACTCGTGCTCTGAGATTCAAGTGTTGCCAGGTATGTGTCAGTTACAGATGTATGACTGTATGATTGCCTCCTAATTGATAGCCTAACGGACAGAGCCAGTAGTTATCCTACAGTAGACTATATCTCCAGAATCTGGGAATCTTTTTTTTTTCTGCTTCATTTCCTCTTATCCTGAGGACAACATAGCTTAAGTAAAAAGTAAGAAAAAACTGCCCTGGAGTTCCAGTGCATTTATTTATTTCAATATAACAGTTGGCCAACAATTATTTTCAGTACACGTTTTCTGAACTGCTGAACGAGTTTCCAGAATCAGGTTTGGAACAGCAGCTGTATGGGTATTTATCTAAACAATTGACAACAATGTTAACTAGCCAAACTGCTATTTTCTGAAAATAAATCAACATACCATAAATTTACTGTAAACCGAACTGAAATACATAATTCTTAATGACATAATATACTTTTTACAGCCAGTTGAAGTGAAACTCTCTTAATCCCATCAAATTTTATGTCAGTTAATTAACTTTTATTGTGATTTAGAGTCATGGCAAAAAAGAAAGCTGACGTTGTTCTTTAGCTCTTGAATTTAATTTTGAAAGCATGATAAGTCTCCACTATTTGCTCATTTCAGGGTTTCCAGTATGATTAAGAACCTCCTCAGATAAGGTCATAACAGAGCTGAGTCAATATAAGATGTTAAAATAATGCAGCACACAGACTGGTTGGAGAAAAGTGCCACGTGTTAGCACACCCAGCACCAATGAAAGAGACTTTATGAGACGCTGGGAATACCAAGAACTATTCTTCAGCAGCACTGAACCCTGCACACAGTGGAAGCATTTATTTTTCTCTAAAGAAAGTTGTTTGCTAATTGTTGTACTTGTTTTACAAATCTGTGGGCATGGACTGCAAAACCAAGTTGAGCTGCACCATGCACTGGAAAAGAAAATACAGAAATAAAGGGTTTAAAAGAGAAGGTTGCTTCATAATGAGTACGTGCTGACTCTTTCTCCGCATCTATGGCTGTAGATTCCATTAGGACAAACTTTTACAAACATGGAGCCATCATTTAAAGCCAGGCTTTTGAAAGATTTGACCTTTTGCTCCTGAAAAAAACAAGTTTCCCTTTTAAGACAACTCAGTGTGAGTCACAAAAGACCCAACTAGCAGGACATTAATTAAACCACAAATACAAAGACGAGAACCTGCCTTTTGAAGACCAGAATGCTCTCTATTAAGTATGGTGACCAATTAACTGAATAATTAACTGAACTAACAACTCTGTTAAATGACTGTAACAGGACAGTGTGACAGCAACGAGTGTGTTTTAATTAAAGAGCCCTCCAGTTAGCTTGTGCATTTATTAAGCCCACAAGGGACTCTTTTCCAGTAAAAAGAGATGTTCAATGAACTGTCGTATGTTGCAGAGTGCATTGTGAGCATTTTGTGGATGTGGGCTAAATTGGTTGCACATTGTTGTCAAGCATGGGTGAAAAAATAAGATATAAAAGCTGTAAAACTATTATTCTTCCTGGCTGGCACCAAAAAGCTAATCTCTTCTACTAGAGCTGTGGCTTTCCTTATGGGTGTCCAATAAAGCATGCAGATCAGCACTGAAATTAAAGAGGCATCCGTGATGAAATTCCCAAAGCCCCCAGAGAAGGAGAATAACAAGACAGCCTATAAATAAGACACACAGAACAAGATCCTAAATGATTGAGACATGCAGGTAGTAGGGAAATAGGACAGTAGACAAGAGCAGGAAGTCAACCGGTGCCTTAATGACGTACCTAGAGTGTCTCCAGGGGGGGAAATGTTCCGTATGTGGGGCAGGAATATCCTGTAGCTGTCACAAGTCATATTTACTTGAAAGATATCTCGGTTTAAGGTACTGAGCCGAGTCTTCGCTTTGAGATGTAAATCAATCACAGATTTGAGTCTCTCATTTGAACTGATTTGAAAATGAGTTCCCTTTCTAAATGAATGATTTATAAAACAAACCTCTGCTACTTTTTGAAGTTAGGCAGTAGCTCTAATCCTCAGACGCTTAAATGATGTGAGTTTTAAATGCAGAGAACAACCCCCCTCCTTTTTTTATGGAGTTATCAAAAGATGAACTCGGGTAATGACTTTCTGTTAAAAAATTGATGGATACCCTTCAGGAAATGTTCAAATATGAAAAGGCTGTGACTCTCAGTTTGTGATGAAGTTGATTGCATGAGCAGGTGTAACCAGTTAAGAGACAGATGGTGAAGAGGATCACACTGCAGGGAAAATGTGTTGGTTTCTCAAGTTTATTCGATCTGTGGTTATCAAAGACAATGCCCGAGAACATAAGTTACAAAAAAAAAACAAAAAAAAACAAAAACAAACAAAGCCTTCATGATGCGGAGATTCAGTCTGATAGAACATAGTTTTTTTTTTCTTTTTAAAAGAAAAAAAGCATAATTTTCTCAATTATTTTAAAACAGCAAGGTAAAAAAAAAGAAAAGAAAAACAATGATGGACAAAGGAGACAAAAAAAGATGCCAAAAAAGGACATTATCAGAGTAGAGTGCTTCTTTTGGTGAGACTGAGGACGGCTTTCGTGTCTGTGTGTGCGCACTACGAGTTCACCGTACTCCACATAACTTCACCATTGTTTGCAAATGGTCACCAGCACAGTGACTGGAGTTCATCATTTGTTCCGAGTGCTGCAGGGCAGAGGACAGCCCCCTCCCCCCCGTCCCCACACAAACACTTCAGTCAAGTGGGAAAGCAAGACATAAAAACACACTGCTCACCAATAACCAGGCACCTGGTAGTGACATGGCCCCTTAAAACACACAAGCACACCTGATCACACACATAAACATCCTCTTTCTTTCACACACACACACTCACACATACGCTATACAGTATACAATGCACGAGCCCCATACATACAAAATTAAGACTGTAAAAAACACTTAATAAAAGCACAATATGGTTTTATAAAATTAATTGCACATGAAGAGATAAGATGGAGGAAGCACAGTGAGAAGAAGATGAGGGAGAGTTTTTGAGCATGGCAAGAAGAGGATACAGTACATTCAGTAAACAAAATATATGAGAAAAAGGACTAAATAAAAAGGCAAGATTAGAATCTAAACCACTGGAATGAATTAAATAAAAAATTAACCACTTTTTGCCAGTTTGTCTTTAGTTTTTTTTTTTTTTTCTTTGTCATTGATTTGAAGCCCACACCAGGGGGAGGGAGGGGGCGGCAGTCTTAAAGTAGTCCCAGTGCTGTCTCAGGAGCTCAGCCAGTTGTGTAGACTTTAATTGTTTTCTTGCTTTATTTAAAAATCAATGTTTGTGTCTACATCTCTACAGACCCGACGTCCCAACGTCAGGCAGGGAGGGGGGGACGGCGGCGGTAGGGTGAAGTCTTCCATGTCCTGACATACGCAGGGGCATTTACACAAGTGCGCACACATATTCAAACACACACACACACACACACTCACACAGATGCTCTTACACATGAACACACACAGTGCATTCTCATTCTTATCACCCCTGGGTTCAGGCTTTTTCTTTTCTTCTCAGCTTAGCACACCGAGTGTGCCTCTATCTTCTGTACAAAAGCAGCCTCCTTCCCTGGAACCGGAGACTATACGTTTCTCCACACTCTCTCTCTCACTCTCATTTCGTTTCATTTATTATTTTTTTGTTGTTGTTTTTTTGTTTTTTTTGTTTTTTTTCTTATGTTTTCCTTCTTTAGTTATTTTGAGCATTAAGCAGTTTGTCTGCCTCGGGGTACATTGGGTATTTCACGGTTTCGATTTTCTCCTTGACCTTGTAGGAAGGGTAGAGGCCGGTGCGGCCCAGTTTGCGATTGATGCCTTTGGAATATCCATCCCAGTGGTTCCCGGCTACACCGATAACGTCACCAGGCTCCAGGGGGATGTCCTCACTGTTGCGCGGCTGGTGTGGGTAGATGGCGATCTGGTTGTGGGCGTTTTGACCTCCAAAGTAGTAAATGTCATCAAGGGAGTAGAAGGACGAGGAGGCATCTGGATGCAGCATCTGCATTATCTCATAGGCCACACGGCAGACCTGCCAAAGAAACACAAACAGGGAATATTGATAAATGTCCTGATGATGGACGTAAGAAGTATGCTTCATTTCCTCCCTGATGAAATAAGGATAATACATGCTAAGCAACTCACGCCAGTTAGAGCTTTCAAGTGGGTTAATAAGCTGAGAATGTGAACAGGAATTAAGGGGCTCACATTACTTTTACAACTGGAATCTTCCACTCCATGTTCTAGTTTGCAGAAGAGCAGGACTTCAGAAGCTTAAATAATCATTGGAGTGGATGACAAAAGCTTTTACTGCAAAGTCAAAGCTGTTGTAATTTCTGCTGTCACCTTATTTTTTATGACTTAGTCCTTGTAGATGGTGATGTTAATATTACCCAACATAACCAATGATTATGTAGCTTTCGTCCCTGGAAAGGTGGACGTTATTTTAGTTTGTAAACCTGGTATTAGTTTCTGAATGCATGAAGAAATCGGAAACATCTACACATCCTAAGAGATAACTACTTAGAGGCCATATTTATTCCATTTCCCTTCCATGCTTTATCGTCTACAAACAAACACAGACACACACAAAAAAAGCTGATTGTCTGCTTTCATCCAAACAGCAAATCTCATTTCAATGCCGTCAGATAAAGATGTGAATGTCTTTTTGTATCTTATTAATTTTTATTTATAAATGAGAATATGTATTTTCCTATAAGTGTTGCAAATGCAAATTAAAAGACTAACAATATTTAATGAAAAACTACTTTCAACTACTGTGTAAGTAGTAGGTGCAAAAATCTTTATTATCTGCATCTTCCTCTCATCTATTGTTGCTCTTGCTTGTGGCAGCTGTTTTAGCATCCAGGTGTTCACCATGATGCCTTGTCTAGTAAAAACAGACTTGAGTCAAATTTTTCTTCCTAATTTTAGAAAGCAATTTATTTCCAGACATGAGATCTCATGGTGCATTGTATATCGTGTCATTGTTGGTTGTCAGATATGTTTTCTTTTTCACCCTCTGAGGTGTGTTTACACTGCTTTCATGGCTTAAACTGGTGGGGTAAGGTGAGCTGATAATGTTTAAATGGAGTGGAAACTCAGCATGTGCCGGAATAGTAATAGTCCACACACACACACTTTTCTTTTACTCTGTTATTGACACAAAAATCTTGCTTTGACTCTGCAGGAGTTGGAAGAAATAAACAAAAAACAAAAAACAAAAAAACTTATTCAGCCAAATTGTGATGATTCAATCAGACCATAAACCAGACCACACTGAAAATCTCTATCTTTAGTTTGGTGCAGAAACACCAGCATCCTCACTACGGAGCGTGAACTGACCTGTGAGGAGAAGGTGCAGACCAAGAAGTCAGTCTGAGACAGGAAGTGGATGTCCAGGATGACTCCTCTCAGTGAGTTCTCAGTGTAGCGGTTGTGAAGGCCTGCAGACCACGAGATGGAGTTATCACTGATGAACTCGTAGTCTGGATACCTGAGAGGGACATGAACACAGATGGCCCAATGAAGCAAAACCCTAATGGCAACATCACACACACATTCACACTATTGGACACTGACTTAGTCTTAGCTTCTTGAAGCAGGGAGGGATCATCTGTGGCCAAGTAAACTCTCTTCTTGTCAACATGAACTCGTCTGGCTAGAAGTTGGAACTGCTCCTCCACATGCAGCATGTACTCCTCTATAGGGTGGAAGGCCGCTTCGGTCCCCACTTTATCCGTCCTCCTCACATGGACTCTGCACAGACAAATAGAGACAGATTGTTACAGACTAATGCTTCATCATACAACAACTATTCCTGAATAAATTCCTGCTGCATCATCTACTTATTTGCTAGATAAACAGAAACATGGACAATCTGCTTTTCTAGGTTTGCTTTCTAAGCCACAAGAGAGCAATAACAGATATGACGGTGAGGCTCAAAATCATAGAAAATAATGCACAGTTCTTGTGTTTGGATGGTTGAGGGAACACATTCTGCTTCACAGTCTGCTTAACTATTTATTAGTCAACTTGCAGAAAATAAATGAGCATCAAATTTACAAACTGTATTTTGATGAAAGAAAATATTATTAACAAGTTACATCTCCAAAATGAAGTGTTGTTCTTACTCAACTCTAATATAAATTTCATATCTTTTGGTTTCTGACTGCCTATAACTAGGGAAAGCTCAGGAGGGTCGTCTTCCAACTGGAAGGTCGGTGGATCGATTCCAGGCTTTGCCTGACTACATGTCAAAGTGTCCTTGGGCAAGACACTTAACCCCAGATTGCCTCCCCAATGTATGTACTCATCAAGGTATGAGTGTGTGTTTGAATGGGTGAATGTGACAGGTAGTGTGAAGCGCTTTGAGTAGTCAAGCTGACTGGAAAAGCACTATAAGTACAAGTCCATTCACCATTTGAGAAAATGATGCACTGCTTAATTAATGACAACTAGAAGAGGCTAAAAAGAGTGTGTCCTCTTACTGCTTTAGCCTATCCCAGCTATTATTGGGCCACTGGCAAGGTATACTCTGGACAGGGAGTAAGTCTGTTTCAGGACATTTAGAACAGCCAACTTTATATGCACGCTTTAAGACTGTTTTAGTACCTGGAGTGAACCTGCACATGCACAAGCAGGATCATACAAACTCCCTGGAAATGGGAACCTCCTAGCTGTGAAATGACCCTTCATGCCATTACACAGCCCACAATACAAGTATTGATGAAATGAAAAATAAAAGATGAAGATTTATAAAAAGTTTTGGTATAGCAGGTATTGGATGACTCCTTCAAGGCCAGGAGAAGGCAACCCTGGTCCACAAGAGCTGTGCTCCTGCGGGTTTCATACATGTCCCTGCTCTAACACACCTGATCTAAATGAAAAGGAATCAAACATCTTATCAAGTTCTGCTCAGTGACCCATTCATTTGAATTAGCACTGAAACATCTTGTAGACCAGAGATGCAGCTGTGCCTGATTAATAAACTTCAACGTAAATTTCATAATGGCAAAAAAAAAAAAAAACTATTTGTGTCAGGCACAAAGCTTTAGTAAATCTGGGCCTTAGTAGCTACATTTTTATGCAAATTCATTTACAACATCCATCTCGTAATCCTTTTTTTTTTTTAATTTTAAGGTTATTTATTCTTCCCGTCCTCCTCTGTATTTATATTTATAAATCACCTGTTTTAATCAATTAAAATATTTATGTGATAAAGCAGCCTTAGATCCATATGATTCATTTCAAGTGAAAGATTATGCTGATTTGTTCAAACTAGTTCAGATTTAAACCTTTTATAATTTTAATTAAAAAGTGAGATATCAAGTGAACAGAAGAGAAAATCTTTGTATATAATAGAAGGATATATTTTATGGGCTGGGAGTAGTGAAAAAGGAATATATGATTTACAAATTAATCATAATGGAAGTAAATATCATGATGAAAGTTATTGGCCAATAATGATGACACACACACACACACCGCAGTGAAAGTGAAAAGAAATTACACTGATGTGTGTGTGTTGTTTTTTTCCCCTGTAACTCATTCTCAGACCTGATTCTGGTGTTTTCAAAATGACAGTAAACGGTGTTTCTATACAAAAGGACCGAAAAAAACAGTCCTTTAACTTTAAGAAAATAGTTTTGAAATGTTTCCATTGTTGGTGTAACACACAAAAGAAAAAGATGGGCAGAAGATAAAGAAAAAAAGGAAAATAAAATAGAGTTCTAGAGAAAGAAAGAAGGAAAAAGAGAAATAATCAACCTGTGTTTTTTTTATTTTTCATTTTTTTATTTTTTGGTGTCCTTGTCATTGCTTCCAGTAAGAAGCCACAGCTAGAGAGCGTGCCGTCACCAGCAGAACGGGCGAGAAAAAGAGCACAGCGTGGAAGCTGAAGAAAGGATGAGAGAGAACAGGAATTCCTCCTCTGACACAGAAGCATTCCTCAAACCGATGGATGCTGAGAGACCAGACTTTATTCATCCAGAATTATTCAATTACAAATCTTCCCCGCTACTAGATCTCCTGTTTGACTTCTAGCTTCAGGGAGCAAATGAAATTTCTAAATCTTAGGGTGGAATATATATATATATATATATATACCTATTTTTTCAGCCTTCCCTTTTTGAAGGAAAGTGAGTGTTTGCAATGTTTTCCACTTCCTCAATTGGGAGCTCTGAACACCCAGCTGGTCAAAGTTCTGCAGTGGACCATCCAAGGTCAGAAGCTTTTCAGAAGCAACTGAAACTAAAGAATATTAGTCTTTTATTTACACTTATTCAGGATATGTCAGCTGCTTTGAGACTGAAATAGCTCCTTTACCCTCAAGGTTGCCTCACTTTCCTTTGTGAGAATGAGACAGAAGCAGAAAAAGCGTGTCAAAGGCTCAAAGAAAGAGAATAAACAAGCAGTTCCTAATTTCTACCACTGGCACCGGATCCTGTTGCAGGATGCTCGCCTTTATTTACGTGACAGAAACAACCCAAAGAATGGAAGTGAGAGCAGCAGGGCGAGTAGGCGACATGAATCTTGGAGCATTTCATTTGGACAAAGGTCTTGACACCAGGCTTTTCAGGATCCCTCTCTCCAGCTCCTTTCATGTCTGCACTTCTTTGTTCCTGAGAACCCTCTTTTTGTTTTGCCCCCTTCTCTCTCTCTGCCAGAGCAACACAGGCCACAGCGAGGTACCGCATAGCTCTTAGCAATCTCCTCCCTCCTCCAATCCCACCAGCACTCCACCACACTACCGCTACAATAATTCAATTCATTCCCATTTATTCATACTGTATTTGCAAGGCAGGGCAATTCTCATGGTGGGCGTAAGAGCATACATTAAAACCATCAAACACACCCACACTAGACACAGCAAGTGCTGATTCTGGCAGATTGCGACAATAGCATATAGACCGAATAAATTGCTTGTTGGAAAATGACCTCAGGGCTCTGGCTGCTGATCAGATGCTTATGTGGAGGACAACAGCAACTCTGGGCTACTTGGCTTTCCGACAGCAGCCGTCATCAGAATCTTTAAAAAACAACAGCTTATAATTGTATAGACTAAAGTCGTACAATCACTGTTTATGCAACCTATAACATCAAAACACGCCAGAGATGTTACTAAAATTGACTGTTACTGGTCATAATTATGGATGATGACTAATAAAAAGCACGACACAGTGTTTACATAAGCTGTCAGGGCTAAAATGAAACTCAGAAGAGGATCAGTGGTTTACCACTCCAAAGTTCAGGTATATGGTGTCTATAATAGCTGTTTGACAGGATTCAGATCTTATGAAAACAGTCAGCCCTCATGCCCTGTACAGAGGCACCTAGATTCGTTATGTTTTTCTCCCTTGGACCCTTCTTCCCTGAAGCCCTCTGCACTGGGTCTGCTTGTATTTGTTATGGAACCGCAACTGAAGTCATTTTTCAAAGGTGTCCAAGCATGCTACATGCAGTGAAGGGGGCACCTATTCTTGCCATGACTAAAATGGATGTAAGAATTGTTGCGCTTCGTCTGTTTCAACAAATCAGGGACACCTGCAGGGGTGTGAATTTTTCCAAAACATCAGCTTCACCGCCTCATTGCTATGAGGATGTTATTTACTCTTAATAAACAGGTTGATGTAAAGCGATTCTTTTTTAAACCGACTGGTGAAGAGGGCACAGAGAAAATAACAGCTATAACCAGTTAATTTGCCGGAACATTTTTATGGGTAAAAAGCAGTTAAAAGACGGCTGGAAAACTCAGACTTGTAGCAAGTATGCAAATTCAGCTTAATGGAAGTTAAACTTGATGGATGAGAGATTTGAGCTGGAAGGACCATATTAACTATGTAAATTTTAAAATATCCAAATCAATTTTAGTTCTTTATAAAATCAAAGATTTATTTTGTAAATCAGTCATTATTGTACATTTTATATGGCTCCCTCATACCGTCATAAATGACTAACTTTGTCAAAGTGTGGGGAAACACATATAAGACAACAACAAATTCAGTCTTCAGTCAAAAATAAATAAATAAATAAATAAAATGCCACACGAACAATGACCAAATCTACTCATATAAACCAAAAAACTAACTTTATTGGCGGTTTTGATTGTTTTGTAACTTGGTTTGCTGCTGTCTTGGCCAGGACACTCTTGTAAATGAGATTTGTAATCTCAATGAGGTTTTCCTGGTTAAATATAAACAAACAAACAAACAAATAAATAGTGAAATTTGAAGACCTGGTCAATTTTAAAATAATTCAAAATATGTCCAGAGTTAAAAAAAATAAGAAAAATAGAGGCGATCCAGAGCATGGCTACATTTCAGTGACAAACATGATGATGGCACAAGCTCTAATCTCTGTACTGGAAAGACCAATAATACTAACAAATGATAGGACAGACCTATATCCTTGCACGGAGGAGTACGCAGCCTAATCACTACTCAGCTCTGTGTTTTTTACGTGAGTGGAGTAGAGTACTCTCTGAAGGTCTGCTTGATGTGCAGATTCTTTTCATTTTCGTCACATTAATGGAATAACTTCCTGCTTTCTGTGGATGTCGGCGAGTTCATCACTGACCAACTGTGAGTTTTCCTCCTACTAGTGAAAATATTCCTGCTGCATCTGTCTGGAGAATGTTAGCAGCTTGTTAAATGAGCAGTTAGCTCACCTGTAGCCACAGGTGTGTATATGTACTTCATGGAGACTTTAGTAAGCTCTGCGAGGAGCTTTCTGTGTGCGCATCATGTGCAACACAGAGAGCAGAGGGGAAAATCCTAGAAATTCTAGTCACAATTAGGGATGGGACGAAATATCGTTGGACGAAATATCGCGATACAAAGCGTGACGTAATGCATCGAGTTTAAAAAAAATGGATCGTGAAATAAAGGCCAGATGGCACTGCCACATGATTTTTGTAGTATATAATTCAGTGTAAATGTGCGTGTAGTTTATGGTGGCAGGCTGGCAGCACTCTCTGCGGGTCAAGCAGGAGAAAACTAAATGAAAAAAAAAAAAAAAAATCCGTGAATGGTGCAGTCAGTGCGTTATCACGTCAGTCGGTCACGGCGCGTGCTGCAACAACGCTGTAGGCTAAACGAGCTAACGGACGTTAGCACCACCAACTACCTTGCCCCCAAACAGCCGAAAGATGTCGGATGAGGTCGAAATTGAGGACGCTCCGCCTGGATACAGGTCATATGTCTGGCAGTATTTTGGCTTTCTCATTAAAAAAGACAAAGACAGCAACAGAGTAACTGACAAGACTAAGACTGTGTGTAAGCTATGCTATGCTGTCATTCCGTACACCACCTCCAACACAACAAACATGAACCACCACCTTCAACGTCACCATAAAAATGTGAAGACGGCCCCGGAGAAAACGAGCCTACCAAAGGGACAGCTGACCATGAAGCAAGCACTGACACCAATTCTACCCCCATCAAGTCCGCGTGCGAAACAGATAACCAGGCTTATTGGCGAGTTTATAGCGGACTATATGGCTCCATTTAACATTGTAGAGAACAGAAAATTCATCCAAATGTTCAATGTGCTGGAGCCCAAGTTTAAGATGCCATGCCGAGGACATTTTTCAGAGAAGGTAATCCCGGAAATTTACAATGAAATCAAATGGAGCGTGAAAGAGTGTCTCAAAAATGCAGACTGTGTTGCCCTGACCACCGACGGCTGGACTTCGCGTGCAACGCAGAGCTATATCACCATCACGGCACATGTCATCAATGAGAAATGGGAGAGTAAAAGCTTTGTGTTGCAAACTCGTGAACTAAGTGAAAGTCATACTGGTGTTAACATAGCTCACGTGTTGAGAAATGCACTGACAGAGTGGGAGCTAACAAGGCCCCAAAGGACCATTGCTTGTGTCACAGATAACGCGAGCAACATGGACATCGCTGTAAGAGAGAGCGGTCTCCATCCTCACATCAAGTGCTTGGCGCACGTTATAAATCTGGCAAGTAAGCGAGGCTTGGCTGTATCCCGCGTCGCGCGACTTCTTGGCCGTGTGCGAAGGGTAACTACGTTCTTTCACAAGAGCACCACGGCCACCGCCGTCCTGACCAACAAGCAAACCCAGTTGGACCTGCCTCGGCACAAGCTCATCACCGATGTCCAGACCAGGTGGAATAGCACGTACGAAATGCTCGCGCGCTACCTGGAGCAACAAGCAGCTGTCTCAGCAGCGCTGAGCTGCGCAGAAATCCGAAGGAATGCGAGAGAAATCGACACTCTGGATAACGCTGATATATCCGATGTAGAAGACATAGTAAAACTGCTTAAGCCACTGAAGACCGCCACAACAGTTCTTTGTGATGAAAAAGAGCCCACTGTTTCACTTATAATGCCACTTAAGCACATGATCGAGCAAAGCATGTCACCAGATGAAAATGACACACAGACCATCGCCAGCATGAAAAGCGCCATCCTACTTGACATCACGGGCCGTTACTCTGGGGACTGTAATGACATGTTGCAGGAGTGCGCAGCGCTTGACCCACGATTCCGAAGCCTCTCCCACCTGAATGATGAACAACGTGAGTCCGTCTATGCGAGGATACGGGAAAAAGCTTCAGGACTTCATGTGCAACGCAACAAGGTAGACTAACCTTTTTTGAAAAAAATGGAGCTGTGTTGTGCGTGTGTAACTGTATATGTGTAAGCTACAGCCTGAAAACTTATTTCTCATATATAATTAATATAAATTAATTAGTAGTTACAGTGAAAGCGAGAGGGGGCGGGGCGTGTCTGTGACGGAGTGAGAGAGATGGAGAGAGAGAGTGTGTCTGTAAGAAAGAGGAGTGAGGGATTGAAAGAAATGTTTGAGCTAGTTTTTCTCTTTTTTTTTCTTTTTCTTTTGTCTTTTTTTTTTAAGACCAGTGACACTGATGAAAAAACTAGGGCCAGTGCTTCAACATCAGGGTCTGCAGCAGAGCGGGTCTTTGTCATGGCTGAGGCAGCACAGGGAGCAGAGCAGAGCCAGGAAGAGCCAGTAGAACGAGAAAGGCAGATGCAGGACGTGATCCAGCCTCCCCCACCAAAGAAGACAGCGCTAGAAGATCTCCTTGGGAGCTCCTACACCACTGTTGAGGCAGTGCAGTCCAGCAGAGGGATTGAAATGGAGATACTCTCCTACAGAAATGGGATTCCTATCCCACTTAACAGTAGTCCACTTGAGTGGTGGAAAGTGAATGCATATGCTTACCCCATACTTGCCCCTTTTGCCAAAGCCTACCTTTGCATTCCTGCTACGTCAGTGCCCAGCGAGCGTGTCTTTTCTACAGCAGGAGACATTGTGTCTGCTCAAAGATCACTGATTACACCAGAACATGTTGATATGTTAGTTTTTCTGAAGAAGAACCAGTGCTAGGCCAGGGCCATGACTTAAGAGAAGGTGAGAGAGCTTAACCTAGGGTAAGAGCTGCACAAAGGGAGTGTTCTTGTTTTTGTTTGGCATGTAAGGCTGTGTGCTTTCTGTGTGCAACTGAAACAAAAATAAATAAGTTGTAATTACACAATAATATTTTTTATTTTTTTCTCTTTTCATATCGTATCGTGATGTATCGTTTCGTGACCCTGCCATATCGAGATGCATTGTATCGTGAGTTTAAGTGTATCGTCCCATCCCTAGTCACAATATAGCAGTCACACTTCATGTAAACATCTATATTAAGTGATGCATTATTTCCCCTTTTCAGGCCAGATCTGTCGCTTTGGCATCCAGATCAGTTTGAAGATATTGATCCGAGTCCTTTTCTTTACATTGTTTGTGTGGAGTTGAAGAAAATTCTTAACTCAAGAGTTTACTATTTTTAGATATTTAAAAAGTCAGGCAATTTTTTGACAGCATTAATTTGTGTTATAGATACTTGTTTCTGCTTCTTAAACCGGATCGATAGCCAGAATTGATGATGGCATTGATATCAATAAAATCTTATCAATTCCAATCCCTACCTTTAACTGTCTCAACTCTTAGTGTTTTTGACCCCAGTCTCCTGATTTAATCCTGGTTTTAAACCTCTTACCAACCAGATCGCTGATTACTTTAACTTCAGAAGATCAGCCTCTATATCAAATTGGCCAAAAACACAACTTGAAGATCTAAGATGTAGATAAGCAAATTGAAATAATATAATAGTTTACAGTTTCTCACTTTAATAAGTTTCCCAAAAACATTTTGTTTCAATCAATTCAAGCGTCCATCTTTTACTATAAAAAGCCACCACTTAATCAAAAACACTCTTCCTATTATAATTTTAATCAAGAGAGATTAAGTAATCTTAATAATTGTAAAACCAAATTTGTAGCAGATTACTGAAAATATCCTTCAAGTTAGAAGAAAGGCAGTTTTGTATTTCAGACCCCCACCACCCCCTTCACAAAACAACTTATAGAGTACTCTTTGACTTGTGTTTTGCATGAGCTTTGTTATAAATCCGCCTTGTTTCCATTAGCTAATTTGGAGCAAAAAAGGAGACTTAGCGTTATCAAAGTGTAGGTATATCAGCTAATCAACAGAGTAGAGGGTATAACAATTACTAACACATACACAGACACAAAATATTAGTTATCATGCTACCTCTTATTCATTTATTCCTCTCTAGTGGCAGAAACAGATCATTATTCTTGTTGGTAGATTATTTGTTGGTCTTATTTAATAAAATGTTTCAGTTCTTGTTTTTTCAGAAAAGGTGTCACACTAACTGTGCATAAAAATGTGAAATTAATGTCTTTTTTTCTTAAATTTGGCTGTTAACATTCAACTCTTCAGACATTATGATATGGAAAGCAGACTCCATGTTGCCATGGTAATGATGCAGACACACCTGCAATAGAAGCAGCAATTCCACTTTCCTGTTCTCATACTCTCCTGACCACCATTAAGCAGCTTTAAATTGTGGCATGATGGATCTCTCCTGATGGCTGGTTTTGCTTTATGCCTCCCAGCCTTACTGTGACTCGGGTCCAAAGGGAGCGGCAGACAGAGAGAAAGAGAGGTGCTGATGACTGAGGCGACTAGGGGTCGGCTGGCAGCTGTTGGCCGCTCTGGGGACAACCTACCATCTCTCTCGGCAATCTCTAAATCAAATCCCGTCTTTCCCACCACTGCCACCATATTTCTATTTCATTGCTCTACCTCTATTTCTTTCTACCCCACTTTTACATCTCCCTACACACTTTGTATTGTTTCCCTCCACAGTGCTGATAGAAGCGCACTTCACTGCTTAGAAGAGTGGATGTACCAAGAGCTGAGGAGGTAAGAGGAAAAAGAATAAAAACGTTATTCTTCCCAGCTCTTCATTTCAACAACCCTTTCCCTGGTGATATGGAGGGAGACAAATGGTGGGATATAAGCATGTGTACTTAAGAGTGGCAGAGCAATAGTACAGATGTTTGAAAAATATGAGAGTCAGAGAAATGTGGGAATGGGTGTATGCCTGGGGAGATGAGGGAGAATGGAGGAGAAAAAAAAAACCCTGAAAAATCCTGGAACAAAGTGAACAAAGACAAATGATGGGAAGATATAAGAGGAATGAAAGTAGAGAAGATATATAAAAAAGGGGGCTGTAGGGGGTCAAAAGGTGGTAAGAATAGAGGTGTTGAAAGGCAAAGAGAACTAGACAGCAGGTCAGGAAACCAGTGACAATAACTAAAAAAAAAAAGAAAGAAAGAAAAAAGAGAAAAAGAGAAACTAAGAAAAGCAAAACGCTGGCACAGACGGCAACTGGGCGTGAGTTGTTAAGAGGACAGAACTAATTCCTAAATGTCCACCATAGGTTTTTGCATTTGTACCTGAAAATAGTTTCACATACGTTCCCATGACTGACAGCTCACCAGTTAGTATGTATACTGTCCTAATATGGTAAATCCCCTCCCATCCGATGGGCTAAGTGGGTTAAAACAGTTGCTGAGAATTATGTGCAAAGTCCTATTTGATCCAGGTTTGAAGTGGTGCTGGAAAGAATTATTCATGAGTCAAGGGAAGCTGGCAGAAAGAGGATGAATGTTGGTTGACGGAGCGTCTGACGGACTCAACAAGGAAGTAAACACCTTAACAAGTCTAAGCAGGTTCTCAGAAAACTGCTGTCAAAAGTGGCTTATAGTATTCTGATGATTTGTAATTTCAGACAGGAGGCTCTTGTGGGAACTGACCACCTCACACTGGTGAGTAATTATGCTGCATTGGACAATAAGAAATTCCCAAATCAGTTTTAAAGAATGAGAAGGGAATCTTTGGAGACATCACAGCCTGAGCAGTCAGAAAAATTCACACCTAGTTAGAAACATTTAAGATAACATGTACCATACCAGCAATCATTATCTATGCTATGATACAAGAAAAATAATATTTGGACAGATAAGTGTGATATTTGGAAGGCGAGCTGTAGCCTGTAATGAAGACGAGCACCTAAATGTGAATTTTTAATTAAAAATGGCCGCCTGCAGCTTTTATTTGTTAAATACTTAATTGTTATTAATTCTTGCAACAAGTATTTTTTTTAATTTAGTTTTATTTAAAATAAAAAAAAAAGTGGATTTTAAGTCTTTGATTCAGATTGCTCAATTCTGGTCTCCCCCCCCTCTCAACCAAAAATCCTCAAGCTGGACAGAGTGTCTCTGTATGTAGAAAGTCCAACTGAAAGCAAGCTGCAGTATATCCCCCTTTCTCTAACATTAAAGAGAGAAGACGGCTGCTCTTTTCAGCATCCGCTTTGTGGACGACCCCTGTGCACTCGCCTCACAGCCGGCTGGACATGGAGACTGATGCTATTTAACCAGCGTCTCATTTTGATGGAAGTTAGCTCGTAGCTCGATACCTTACTGCACTTGGAACAAGGCACTGTTTGTGCTCTAGGAATATTTGTTTCAGTGGTTATTGAACTGGAAACTTTGAATCTATGAACATATTAGGAGTTAGTGTAGTAATGTCCAGAGGCATAAAATGTCTCTAGTTCGGCCAGCTCTCTGTATATTGAACTATCATTTTGCACTTATAAAAATTTAACAAAAACCTAAAAATAAAAAAAATAAAACAAACAAACAAACAAAAAAGAAAAAACATATTAAAATGTTTGGGATATCTTAAAAGGTTGTGGCATTAATATGTTAATTGCACATATGATAGAGTTGGAAGTGCTGGTTAGTGCCAATATTCATGAGAGTCAATATATTATTTAATAAATATTATAATATCAAATTATTATACAATATCAAATTTATTATACTTTGGTATATATTCTGTTGCTTACATTTTTTACTAGAATTATGTATAATTATTATTGTTTTTTTATTTATTATTATTGTTGTTGTTATTATTATTGTTTTATTAAGTCTATTGGGTGCTACATTACTCATAATTGCCTTTTTTAATAATATCAAAGGAAATTTAATCTATAACTATATTTGCAAATCTATCTAAAAGCTAAATATTACACAAGCTTGTGTAAAAAATGAAAATGTTATTTTAGCTGGAATATGTATAAAATTTATTATTAATATATTTTCTATTATTTTAGATATGTTTTTGATCCCCCAGCTGCCTGAATAAAACAATTCTTGCAAACAAATAAAAAAAAAAAATAAATAAATAAAAATAAAAAAAAGATAACCTGTTGAATGTGCATTTAGTGACCCTTAAAATAAAGCTTATTGTGGATTTATGGATGACAAACAGGAGTCATTGACTCAAAATGAATAAACTACTTTGATAAGAAAAACAATGCTTAATAATAGCACAGAAACATAAATCAATTTTTGTAACTGCAGCTTTTTTTTATCAGGTGTGTTGACAAGAAGAAAATGTAAAATACTGCCAGAGTTAATTAACAAAGACTACTGAAGATAAAGAACAGCTTTCAGGTCACTACTTCAATGCAGGAATAAAGCTTCTCTTTCTTTAGATTGACTGGTTTTAAAATTACTTTTTGTAATTACTTATTGAAGTGCTTTGTAAAAATGATCAAGTGTAAAGGAAGTCTAGGATTAATGAAGGTAACCACAAAAACAAGACACAATCAAATAATTTGTTATAGAAAAAAAAGAGAAACACTTAGCGATGAGCACAGAATGATGAAATTGCTTCAAACCAGTCAATTTGCATGAGCATGAGCTGGGTGAGTGTAAGCAGTAATAAAAAAAAGCAAAAGTCTTACAAGAATAAATAAAGACAAAAAATAAACTAAAAACATTACCATCAAATTACAGTACTTTTAATATTGCTTTTTTAACCTCGCTCAAAATCAATGTTTCTTGTCCACCACTGCCCTTAAAGCTATAAATAAGTTTTCCTCCTCCATGTTTTCAGCTCTTTTTTTTGTAAAGCTCTTGGTAACTTATTCCTTATAGAAACTAATACTTTATAATTAAAGGTTTTATAAGTACAGGAAAAGAAGAAGGTGTGTTTATACACACAAAAGGAAAAACCCAAGTATCCTTACCCAATGATGGGGTGTTTGAAGCCCAGCTTGGCAGTGCTCTGCTGAATCTCCTTCTCTAACCATGCCTGAGGTCGGACAAGGTACTTGACAAATTGGGACACCCACCAGACAGATGGGTCACCATGCAGACGCTGCAGACGTGGGGCAAGGTCCTCAGGGATCGCCAAAGGTAAGTAGGGTGGCCGAGGGTGCAGACTGTCCACTATGGGCAACTCCACAACTTGGACGTCCTTATCATGAGCCTCTCCTAGAGGGACCACAGAGGAATAGGTGGGAAATATGATATTCAAAGTTTAAGTATAACAATTGATTATATAAATGATTATTGAAGAAAAAATATTTTCAAAACGTCAAAAATTCAGCAGCTATACGCTAATTTGGGGGAAAAAAAACAATATTGTTGATATTAGATATAAATTACCCATTAAAAATGCAGTCGAGAAATATAGTTGAAGAAATTGTACATCTTCTATTTATTGATTTTCTATACAGCTTATTCCAATTCAGGGTCGTAGAGAAGCTGGAGCCTATCCCTGTAATTGGCAGGCGAGAGGAAGGTTACACCCTGGACAGGTCGCCAATGTTATCGCAGGGCGAACATAGACAAACAACCACTCACCCCAGCTGAGGCTGGAACCAGTGACCTTTTTGCTCTGAGGCCATGGTGCTGAGCACCACACCACTGTGCAGTCCTGCCCTCTGTACATATAAAACCTGTAATATGACTTTGCACAACTAGATTGAACACAAGTCATCATATTTTCTAGCATGCATTAAACTAGAGTAAGTAGCTGGTGTTGCCAGTAGCAAACAGACTAACTTATGCTTACCAAAGTCTAGAATTTGATGAGTAGACATTCATGAAAAACACAGCAAATACACTAAGTTCACACAGTGAGACATATTTATAAAAAATGCACATCAGAATTACCCAGTTACAAACAAGGCCTTAACATTGCTTGTTTTGTCAGACTAACAACCCAGAAGCCAAATACGTTCCCTTTACACAAGAAAAAGGCACAGCAATAAATGCTCAATTTGAGGAACTGGAACAGTAAATGTTTAGTATTTCTTTGTTCATAAATAGCTACAACAATACATGGTCCATCATAATTGTAGTTTTCCTCCTGTTTGTCTAAAAGTTTCAATGTGAATGAAGCTGCACAATGTTTACAGGCAGCAGGGTGGTCTGGTAGTTGACACAGATGTTCTTCAGTTTAAGCTTTTTTTTGCAACTGGGTTAGAGTTGTTATTCATGTTTTATCAAGAATATAGCAAATTAGTAGTTTTATCCTTTGCAAATAGAAGTCAGCTGACTTATCGTGTATGGGTTGGGTTAAGAATATGCGCTTGCAACTTGTTGATAGGATAACTGACTTGTTATGGAAAGAGTTTGGAGACATACACAAACCTTTCACTATAATACTTAAAAAAAAGTCAGGTAACTTCTGAAGACCTGAAAATGTGGCTACTTTGGAGTGTTTTATTATGGTTTGTGTCCTCTATGTCACAAAATACTACAAAAGTTTACAGTGCTGAATATTTGCAGAATAACATAATTCCCAGGACAGTTATATTAATTCTTTGCTAGTCACCAATGTCAGGTCCAGGATCCAGAGTCAAGCTTTTGAGAATGGCAGCTGCTCTTTACCTGCCCTTGCTTAAAGGCCAAAGTAATCTTTCTGTCAAGCCAAAAAGAGCCAAGAACAGCTGAGGCAGGGACCTGGACTTAAAGAGCATGGGACAGGGTTACTTGTCATCTGAATTCAGCCTCCCTAGAGCTGAGTTCTGCTTGGAGGAAGCCCCAAGCAGAAGATGGAGCATGGCTGATTGTGAAAGACAGCTCTTTGGACAACAGAAGACTCCCGTGCACTGCCAGACCTCCCCAATTGTTTGCACACAATGATGTACATGCACATAATGCACACCTGCACAACACTGGACACAAGATGGTAAACGTGTTGACACATTGAAATGTTAACAGAAACACTTACACATGAACATGTACAGGGTCTTCTAAACACAAAGAAAAAAAGGTGGTCTGACAATGATAACTAATGCGGATCCAAATAAAACAACAATAAAAAGAAACGTGCATTCACACTTTCAAACACACACAAAGAGCTCCAGCTAATCACATCTCTCCAGAAGGGGATATGGCTGGCAGACACAACCTGCAGTCTTTTTCAGTCTTAAAGCCCGAGCAGAGGTTCTCTTTTTTTGTGCATGTATGCATGTGTGTTAAAGAACCCTTGATTTATGAAAAAAAACAAGTTTGAGGCCTATGCTCTGTCTGACTAAAGTGGCTTTTGTAACTGTCACAGGCAGGCTTAATGCAGCTATAAACAGCCACCATAAGACACTTTCAAATAAATGGAATAATGAGTCATTAAAACGGCTTCTCACATAAAGGATACATAAAAAAAAACAAACAAACAAACAAAAAAAAACTTAAAACAAGGGCAGAAACAGGCTAGAATTGTGTGTCTGTGTGTGTGTTTGTGTATGCTGGAGAATGAACTGAATATAAATTGGTTAAAGCATTAAATATTGAACAGAAAAAAATATTCCCAGACCCGTCTTTGCTTATATAACGGCACTGGCATGATTCACATAAAGGGGAATGGGCATATATTGAGGCCAGCACTTTTTGGCACCAATGTACAAGTTTTCCGTACGTCTTCATCCCACTGCTACCTAATTAGATCACAAAGCTCCTCTAAATATTATCTGAACTCAAAAGCCTCAGCATACATTTCCAGTATGCAACATCCCTTTTTTTAGCACACAGGTCTACACCGACATGGGATTCCTGCGTTGCATTTTAAGCCCATGATATATACAGAGCCTAATAAATGTTTCATAACAAGCTCTAAAGCTGAAGAACTGAGACTGACACCACACAGACAAAATACAGAGCCATTGCATTCATAATACATTTGAAATGAGGTTTATTAACTTGTAGGTCTCTTGGTTCTGGCTTTACATGGCGGGAAGCATTATGTTTGTCTTGTTGCACACAGACTCACATATAAGATTGAAATATTTCTACAGAGAACCTCAAATGCATATACAGCAAAGCCTTTGACAAATTAGCTCTTTGATCAACTAGCCATTGTTCCAGAGTGATTTTCCCACTGTGTTATGTTGAAATTGAGTCTGATGGAGCAGGCCTGCGATGGTTCTCTTCTTTGCTGTCCACTAAATACTTACACTTACTTCTAGACAGTAGCGCTGGGAATAAAAACTTATTTTCTTTACACTGCTAACAGAAATGAATCTTGAGCACAGACTCAAAACGAGGCTAGTTCTGAAAATTTAATTTAATGTGTGCTCAAACTTTTCTGGTTTCTAGCTAAAACCACTTTTGACTTTGTTTCCTCTGTCAAAAAAGTAAAACAAGACATCAATCAAGACATAAAAAAAACAACAAAGTATTGTTTTGAGGTAAGAGGTAAAACTCAGGTCGAACAATGTCAAACCAACTTTTACTTTTACAAGTATTCTCATCACCAGTATATAGACTAGAATATGTTGTTAAGACAAGAGTTATATGAAAACCAGCTATTTGTATTTTGGCTTTTAACACAAGTGCACTCTCAGCTCAGTTAATCTGGCCATTTCATAGGACCACCATCCCTGTCCCTGAACTGGCTGATAATTCCTGATTCCAGTGTGGGGAAAAACTGTTCAAGACATTCTGCCACTCCTTACTTTTCCTGTGGAAGATCATTGCAAATGTAAGTATAGCTCATTTAATGCAAAGACATCTTTAAGTTACTTATAAGGAGATTTTTACCAGACACTTCAGTTATAATATCAGGATTTTGTTAGAGCCTGGAAGTGTTTTATGTGATCTCGTGTTGACACAAAGTCTTAATGAGCTCCTTTTCAATCATGATTCCCCACTGGTTTAGTACTCTGATAAAAGAAAGAGGAAAAACTCATGACTTTTTGTAGAAATTCAGCTGTATAAAGGCCCATTTATGCTTTACCCTGAAGACAGATACAGAGCCTTTCTTCCATTTTCTACATCCTATACATGCAGAATTTGGTCTGTTTTCAGAGTTTGTGGATGCGTAGCCTGACATAACAAATGGAGTAGTACTGCCAGAAACAGTGGGGGCAATATTGAGCAGTAAAGCTGATGTGTGATCAGCAGGAGGAACCGTAATGCGTGTAATGGCCATACAAACCACAGCTGCAACTGCGCTGCCTCTTTTTATGTCTCTTTTTAAGAATGTACATTATCACGACTGTCGCCACGTTTGCTGTTGTCTAACACAGACATCAGAACTCAGAGATGAACTCTGCACTGCCCTCTGGTGGATATATTACCTAGCGACCATACCGAAGCAAAAGACGCATGAGAGGTGGAGGACAGTGAAGTTTGAAACAGGTATACCTATTCTTAATTTAGGGAGCATAAATGAGCCTTTAATATGGAGTCACGGCTGATCACAGGCAGATTTATTTTTTCTTTAAAGTTTTATGTAATCAAGCTGTGTCTGTCTGCTCAGATCCAGCCAAATGTAGCCAAGTTGATGGGAAAGAACTTAACTGAAAAGATGAACTTTTCAGTTAAGAAAATATCAAGGAAGGGCAAAGCCAATCTACTGATCTCAACATGACTGACCTGCGTTTCACTCACCATAGACAAAACTAAAGATAGATGAATCCACAAACAGCAAACAAGTGAACAACACTGCAGTACACAATATTCACAATGCTTGACACAGAAGAAGAAAACTCAATCTTTGCTAATATTCATGGGCTCCAGACTACTCCCAGTCACTGCTTGCAAAGGATTCTTGACGAAGCATGAAAATGAATATTACATGAACAGATGAGCTGATATTGGCCCAATTATATTTGTTCCCCTTAAGAAAAGATAGCTCAACATTTTAAACAGCTGCAACTCCTAAACCCTCTCTTCAAACCGCATCCCTCAAATGAATCCTGTGTTTGCTTTAGACAGGTCAAATCACTAAAACTGTCTCAATCTTTCCTGACCTTATTGTATGTATACCTTCCTTGTCATACAACTTGTCTCGCCTTCATAATTTTTATTTTTCAACTTCACACTTTTCTTTACCTCTGCAGAAGAACAAATCATTGAGGCATATCATGTGTGCTATGATTGTGTCATTGTGGATTTTCTGTAATGCTTTGTTTTTCCCATTATGCATTTGAGGGAAGAAAATCAGCAGGTCCCATAATGACTCCATCGCTATCTTTGATGTTCCCCCCGAGCAATACGTTTTCATGACAAAAATACCCTGTCACAGACGCATATACCATGCATCTTCTCTTGGTCTATAAACGTCTCACATCCCAGGAGAAACACTTAACAGAAAGTGGGCTAGCCATGTAAGGATGCAAAAGGAAATGGGAATTTAGTGAAGTCTTCTATATTAAGTATCAGAAAAGTCCATTTTCCATGTAAACAGAACAATACAAAGAAATAATAGTAAAGTAGCGCCAAAGTGCATTTCTATGTAAGTGTGAAGAATTGCTCATGTTTACCATAAGATGTTGCAGCACTGGAAGGATTTTTAAAGTTTTGAAGTTACACAATAATATATATATATATATATAATGTCATCTAGGTGCAGAACTATCTGCCATCCAGGAATTCAGGGACTTGCATTTGCACCTCTTCATGCAATCAGTATTCACAACATTATACACATTATAACACAGTGATTGCACTTGCATAGGCAAACATTCCACTTAATTAGTGAGATATTCAGCATATATCTATTTATTAATCCAAGGCTCCAGCATCCCTTTGTGGTATACTGCCCAAGGAATGTGCTTGCTTGCACTGTTAACACAGCAGGCATGACCACAGGCATAACCAAGTACCAAAAAGCCTTACATTAGCTATGCCCATCTAGTTAGCTGGCTTGATCATAAGAATTTGTTCCTTCTGCAAACTGTGGTATAAAGAAAACAATCAGAATACTAAAAGGCCTGCGGGGGAGACGACATCTGTGGGAAGATGCCTGTTGGGTGTGAGTCGACATATGGACCTATGAGAGGCAGTTTTTAAACACACATTCCAGAGAAATACATTAAATTGTTGAAGAAGGACACATGAAAGGCAAGAAAAAAAGAGAGAGGAAGCAGTGGGAGAGCAGGAGATAAGCAGGGAGAGCCCAGGAGAGCGCAAGTCAAAATGAAGAGAAAAATGAAGAGCTGAGAGGACGCAGCAGTAAAAACAGGAAAGCTATGAGAGAGAAAGTGGTTGAGGGAGACAGGTAACAGTAAAGCCTCCAAGGAATAACCAATCTACATCTTCAAATGCATTTGTTTTATAAGCTCAGTAAATGCAGCTAAACATATGCAGTGGTTATATCCATTAATATAGCAAGAATCAATTTCAATAAATCCCTTAGCGATTTAGTTCCTCTTGCATTATTAGAAGAACCATGTACGTCTAACATGCGCATTGATCTTTAGTTTAATTTTTGTTACCAGTTAAACACATGGACTAAATTAGGCATGGTGTCCAGTATAAATATTTGGTAAAAGGTGAACAATTCCAGTATCAGGCAATATCATCATAAACTACAAGGCGAGAAATCTAAAGCTCTGCTAGCATCAGAAAAATGAAAAGCTCTTTTTTTTTTTTTTTTTGAGATGTTGTGTCAAGAACTACTAAGCCTTCAGTGTCCTACCTGCAGTATATAGCTGTAACTGTCGGAGAGCTTTTTGTTTGGAAAAGCAGGTAAAAAGACAACTTGAAATACTCAGTTACATTATGGATTTCATACTTTTCTTCAACTGCTACAGACACTGGTTTTGTCTTAATATTTTTACTGAAGAATACCCTGGAATGGAAGTGTGTAGCCACCTGTACAAGCAATAACCGGTGTGAGCTCGCTGCACGACACTGAGGTTCTACTGTTAGTCAGATGTAGTCATAAAACAACCATCTGATGCAAAAATGTAAAGACTCACAATACAGCGTGTGTTGGTTTGTGATGAGTTTATAAGTACTGAGTTCTTTAAGACAATGAAGAGTTCTTTGTTCAGCGATGGCTGACAAGTGTAAAAAACGTTTACGTTTAAAAAACACATTAACAAATTTAAAAACAAATTTACATTTTAGGAAACTTCTTGTGTGCAGCTGAACTACAAATAATTTGTTTTTGCTATAAGTTTCACTATCACCTCTGATTTTTAGGGCATTCCCTTTCTATTAATAGCAGTCTTTTGTTATTTGTTTTGGGTTTTGGTTTGTGTTTTACACTTCTCAGCCACCGTACATGTACTCCTGACCTGTTTTGAGTGGCTGCTTGCCTGATTTCCCCATTAGGGGTCCTACTTGCTACTCCAAACAGAGCTCTGACATGAACTTTTCATATGTAGTACCCACATCCGTGAATAATATGAATCACATGTATTATGAGTACGACATGGTGAACCAAAATAACTGTGAGCTCTAAAATCATTGTGGTGATTTTGGGGAGCAAGTCATTAGGCATCAATAAAGGATTGATATTTCAGGTGTGAATTAAGGTAAGAGGCTTGTTCAGAGCTCTAGAAATCTTGACCTTCTGGTTCTCCAATCCATAAAAACTACTCACATCTAAATTACAAACAAAAAGATTCATCGGGGCATGTCTAGCAGCATTTCTCAAATTATTTAGGGTGTCTAACTTTAGTTCACAAGAATGGATAATGGTATGAAATATATGTAGGGAAAATTTTAACTGAAACTTATAATGTGAGACTGATGATGACATAAGCACATTGCACATTTTCAAAGTGAGTCTCCTGTATTTTGTGTCACAAACTGGAGAAAATGGAAAAATGTCAATGAGCAGCTGGCGATCTAAAAGCTTCTGTCTGGCTCACTTTCTGCAACAGATATCATCCTCGCAACCATCAACACTGAAACAGTATACATATATCTCTGCTCTGAACTTCATATAAAGCCTCTTTAACAGATGAGTGTCTCTCCATCATCACATCTCCCTTCAATGCTTTAGAATTTTTAACAGGGTTATGGTTGGCTGTGGAAACGCAATTAGGTTACAGTTTAGAAACCATATACCTAAGACATCCTGACCTGACCCCAACCCGCTGGCAGAAAAGAAGCTTTTGAAAACCTCAGCAACTGTAGGACGCGTATGAAGAATGGCAACTATGGGATTATTCTTGTAGGCTATTTTAGTTGAAGAACATGATTCATTAAGTGGAGAAAAAGCTGGAGGGTTTGCTCCAGCTAAACTCTCTCAACTCAAGAAAAAAAAGATTGTAAAACCCTTTCCATCGATGAAAAGGTCAAACGGAAAGTATACAGTGCTACCCTCTAAAGAGTAGTCACCAACATAGATCAATCAGATGGAAAAGCTTCTCTCACTTTGGCTGATGTCAATGTTTACAAAACCATGGCAGCATGGCAGGTCTGTGAGGGGAAAGCAACTCCTACATTGTGCATTTATAGAATCATTTATGCTCAAACATGATTTATTTGGTGTAAATAAACTGTTTGGATAAAGGACACTGCAACAATCTGGCATTAGTCAAACATGGTGGTAGGGGTATCATGGTTTGGGCTTGTTTTGCTGCACCTAAGCAGGTTTGTCATTATTGATGGGCCAAGGAATTTTAAATCATACATATAAATTTTAAAGAATAATACCAGATTCTCTGTTCATAAAGGGAAACTAAAGAAAAAATGGGTCACGTTGCTGGGTAACCATCCCCAAACTGGAATTATCTTAATTGAGAGTGGTTGGAAGAATTAACAGAGTATTTATGTTGGATTGTGGAAAGTAGAAAGTTCAGAAAATAACAATGACTATCAGCTAAAAGTATGCTGTACAGAGAAATCAAGTAAAATTCATACAACTGACGTGCAAAACTAAGAAGCAGAAATTTCCAAAAACATTTAGTTGCAAGTTATTGCTCTATGTCTGCATACACTGTACTGAATCAGTTTTCACAGTAAATTAAGAAATACATTTGCTTTTGTCTTGTATTGGATTTTTCCTTTATTCAACTTCTACTTGTGTGGAAATCTAAAAATGCATAAATATAGATAAAGTTTCATAAGCTTTTAAACTCCACAATGGACCAACAACATAGCAGAGCAAACACCATAAGGCTGCACATGGGTGTGTTGATTCAGTTTTAAACAATGACAGCCCAGAACCTGCAGTAGCGTTTGCAGTTTGGAGGCTTACCCTGCAGATACGTCTTGTTTGATAAAGGGGACATACAAGGCTAAATACTAGACATAAATTGACATTATTGGCTGGTTGTTTAAATCCAAAGACTCTTGCAAGACTATTGGTGTATCCAGAAAAGCTAATTTTTTATATCCAATATTACATTAAATATTCATGTCAAAGGTGACTTTTGAGGCGAATGTGTAACGGTTAAATGAGAAAAGGATTGATTATTCAGTAACTGATCATCAATGTCAGAACTGAAACTGAGTGAAGCTCATTGGTTCTTTTAACATCCATGTACTCACCTGACCAGTGTCCGGTGGAGGCTCCAGAGCGGTCAGTACAGGTGTTGCTGACGGGCAGAAAAACGGTCTCCCAGCCACCAGGGGCGTAACGCCAGTTATGAGACTCCAGGATGAGTGTGCGCTGGGTGCCGTAAGCAATCATGAAGCAGTAGACGACATGGTGAAGCTGGCAGCCATAACCACAGCCCTTATTGATGTTACACACCAGCTTTCTTGCCTTACTGCAGTCTGGGGGGTTCTAGGAGGAGAAGGGAAGAATGTTTCAACATTTTTTATTGCTTGACTTTCACCTTGTATCTCTCAGAGACCTGCACTCTGACTTGTAATAACACACAACTGATATTGTTTTGTTTCCATTGCCAGTCTCACACTCGGCTTTAATTTTATGTTGCCAGTTTGCTTTTCTATCTTTGTCTGTTATTCTCTTTTCTGTGATGTTCTTTCATCTCTTTTCCAGCTCATTTTTCATCTTTGCTCCTTATTGTTAAAATACAATATATAACTATGTAGACTCTACAAGGAGTGTACATAGTTATATAATTAAAATTTCACACATATTACCCAGTCTCATTTGTATACTCAAAGATGGAGCATTACTGGTGCACTAATACTATTTAGGCCATCTAAATGACTCATGTTGTTCTGTTTTTTTTTAATAAAAATGACACTGTGGATCATTTTCCATCAAATACAGATATACACTATAGTATGTTAATGTTCAGAATATTACAGCGCTCAGGAAATACATGTATGAGTGATATTTGATAAGTTCACATGCTCTTTACCAGCTGTTTTTGAGAAATTAAAGCGCCTTTTAAAAAGGGGCTGAATGCCAAAGACAAAAACAGATGGACTGACTCATTTTTAGGTTTGCTCTTTTCCTTGAATTTATTCCCACAAAGGAAAAATATAGAACACTGCCGCTTTATCCTTTAATATCTCATCCTCCTTAATCTCTTTTGTATCACTTGCATTTGTTTTATTCCCTTTTGAATGCCTGGTTTTGCTTCCTATTCACTTCCCCGTGTTTTCCTTAAGCTCTTTCTCGATATATTTCTCTTGTTCCCCCACTCATTGCTTCCCACTCTTTGTTCCCTCATATTCTCACTCTCCTTTCTCACACAATCATTCCTTAACTTAAAAATTAGCTTCGATATCAGATAGTCTGAGGAGAAGAATACCAAATGAGAGGAGCTGGGAAAGAAACAATAGCTTCTTTATTTTAAGTTAGAAGAAAAAAAAAGAGTGGAAACCAACAGAGTAGCACACGCTGTGTTGCCGATGAGATGCCGGGCGGGTTGTGATCCGCTCTGCAGCCGATCTGAGCGACTCTGCGATGCTGGTGCCAACCAGCTTCCTAAGCAGCAATTACCAGCTGATGGGAGTGTTTTCCTCATTAGGCTGCTGCAGCTGTGGATGGTTCACAGTAATCAGGCCGCCCGACACCCACCGGCTAACACTGCCTATCATGCACCAGCAGGAGAAGAAGGGAAAAAAGAGGGAGGAAAAGGAAAACAGAAAAAAATGAAGTGGAGATGAAATAAAAAAGATGACTAGGGGTAGTTAAGGGAGGGGCAAAAAGAGAAAATTAGAGAAAAAAGAAAGGAAAGATGTAAGCATCCTTTAGGTGGAAAAAACTGATTAACACCACTGCTGTTCAATAACATGAACAGAGTACAACAGCCGCTGAGCTGATGGAACAAGCCACAAAGGTAATTCCTCTGAGTTACAGGCTGCCACTTCACCACTAACCCCACAGGTGTAAGCTGAACCACTAATAATCTACAGCGGCAATGCAAAGAACCTCCGCCAAGCTTGTTTTCTGTGCAAGGACCTCTGTCACTGTATCTGCATGGGATCATTATATGGCACAAGTCGTGTGGAGTGGAGGCCACCATCAGATCCCGGGCTGTTAATGGTGGAGCTGGAATGAGACACAGTTCAAGGATAATGACGCCAGATGCGTGCACAGGCAGCCACTCAGCACCGCTTTGTACTTACTGTAGGTTAAGTGCCTGTTTAAATGATGTTCGTTTTGAATGTGAAATACAAGGGTGGCTGCAGAGAGATTCGGTTCAGAGACAATGCAGAGATGCTGATTTGGAAATTACATCTGAGAACAAGCAAATCTGACTGAATAAATAACCTCAGGTGATTTTTCAGTGTGATCTGTGCATCCACTAACTTAAAGATATTTTAAGAGAGACTCTGGTTCATCAGAAGGCTATTTCTGTGCTGCTACTCTTAGTTAGCAGAAGCCTTTTAGTAATAAATGAATGGTTCAGCTGTACAAAAGCATTTGTCTCATAAAGGTTTTGCAGTTTCCTCATGGATGGGCTGTTGAGGGAAAAACACCTGTAGAGCACAGTGGCGGATTTTACACTTGAAGGTGTGAAAGTGTTTGAAATCAAGGCGACTGCTTAATTTGCATGAGCTCTAACAGCTCCATTAGTTTTAGTGAGCTGCACCTTCAGAAATTTGAATGTTTTTAAAAAATAACATCCAATCAAGAAGATCTCAAAGTTTAAAGCATTTAATTTATTTAATAGAAAATTATACATGAAGCTTTAGAAGAGAAGAAGGACATTTTAAATTCTGAAGAGGACTATCTGTGCTACAAGGGTGTTCATCTCATCCTCTGGTATTAGTGTATATTTCTGTGGGTGTTAAGCACATACTGTATGCATCTCTAATATGTTCAACACCACAGCGGCTCATTTTGATTGTCGGCTGCTTAGGTGGATGTACCTGTAGTGAGCTTTTAAGACTTTTTTTTTTTTTTTTTTTTTACTGCAAACAGCCTCTTTATATGGGGACAACTTCCAGTAGGGAAAAGTAAATACAGTGAGATGAAGTATGTGAACACGACTATAAACAACTCCTTTCACAAAAATTGCAAATGAAGTGTGAAAGATGCAACTGGAAACATGATGGGACTTGCAAATCATCAAATCCTGCATTCAAATAAATGCCACAAATATATCAAATCTTATAATTAGGTGTTTTTTTTTGCAAATTTATTCTCATTTGGATTTGATGCCTGCCACACATTTTAAAATGAAAGTTCCGACTGAGGCATGCTTACCCTTGGTTGCATCACCTTTTCGTTTAACAACACTCCTTGTGTGTTGGGAAACTGAAGCGACTAATTGATTTAGTTTCAAAGCAAAATGTTTTCCTTTTCCTTGCTTGGTGTAAAGATTTCAGCAGCTTGACACTGCAGGGAATATTTTGTCCAATTTTTTTTCTTTCCTAATGCACCATTTGTGTTCAGCCAGCTTTGCATTGCCGGCAGGTCACTTGTAGCAGCGACTCATGACCTGCAGGTTCAGGTTTAATTTAAAGGTGCAGAAAAATGTAATATATCAATAAATACTAATTCTATTTATGGCATCTGTCATATTTGTGCAACATTTTTATTACAGTGTCTCTGAATGGACAAAAAACTCTGTGTAAAGTAAAAATGCTGTAGTAATATTTGCTTAATGTGGCACAGTCTTTCTGAAATAAGTAAAACTTATACAAAAATGCATTTTTGAACGACTGCACAAGTTGCTTCAAAACCAAATATACAATTTAGTAATAATGTTACCCTCACGCCATGTTTATTCACAAAGTGACATGACCATCACAAAATGTTCCATTTCACCTCAGTCATATTTTATGAGCTTTTTTTTGGTAGCTGTGTTTCTAGATCTAAGTCATCCAGGTCGAGGTAATCTAAAGTGCTTTTTGCTAACATTACACCTCTCATCCAAAAGGTTTTAACACACACTCATCCCAGAGCGGTTTCCCAAACATTCACACCTTGAATCCTGTAACCACAACATCTCACATGCTTGTCAGGCAGGTAAACAACTAACAGGTGATAATGACCTAAATGACCCTTAGACAGTCAGTGTCCTCAAAAACACTTAAAGTGTGAACGTGTCA
Source organism: Melanotaenia boesemani (assembly GCF_017639745.1). Taxonomy (NCBI): domain Eukaryota; kingdom Metazoa; phylum Chordata; class Actinopteri; order Atheriniformes; family Melanotaeniidae; genus Melanotaenia; species Melanotaenia boesemani. The sequence continues at coordinate 19,011,480 of NC_055703.1, forward strand.
ACAACAGCTTACAAGCCTGAAACTCCCCACTGGTCAGTCAGAACTGAAGAACCCGTTTGGGTCAGAGACAAAAACAAAGAACAATGAAAAGGAATAAAGCTGCCTCCAACTCAAACAATTAGGACTGGCTTACTAAAGGTTTTCAGAAAAAAGCAGGGATTTTCATAATAATAATATATAAAACTAAATGTCACACCTCTTAATATTGTTTTTGATCTTGTCCTTTGTCTATAGATTTCTTTTTCCTGAATATCTAATGACATACATCCTGATTGATGAAATGATCAAATATTGTGCAAACAACCTGTGCTGTTAAGATAACAGCAGCAGCATATTCACTGTCTACTTTCAGCTCTGCTGTGTGTGGCATTCAATGTGGAGACCAATAATACTGAGGATGTTGCAAGCTCTTAACATATTTCATTGTTGAAATATTTCTTAAAAGATCTGGCATAAATGAGGGGTGACCGATAGCGTTGATGTTTAAATGACTGGCAAATCACTGCAATATTCTTATTAATGTTACACACAGCTTTGCAGCATGTTTGGTTCCAGCTTTAATATTGTGGGCTCAGTTTAGTTTTTTTCCCGTTTTTGTTTTGGTTTTAACCAACACTTCAGCCCATAATATGCTTAACATTAATATCACTGGTGTCGCTATGTCAGAAATCAACAGGTGTTGGGACTTTGACATTGGATTATAAGAATTTCCGAAGCTGAAAAACACAAGCTGTTATATGACACTTCTTAAATAAAGGAGCAGAGGGGGCAAGGAGTGAAAACTAACTAAAGGGGCTCTGAGGATACAACATAAGTGACCGAATTATTAAATACTACGGTAATATGTGATTTTCAGCAAACAATACACTATGTTTCTGAAAGGTGTGAAACGAAAACCACAGAACAAAACTGTGTTAGAACAGGATGAAACCATAGAAAGCAGAAACCAGGGGTCAGTCATGTGATCTGTTTTTCATTTAAGAACATCTTTAATTATAAGTTTAAACCTTGCAACTACTGAACACGTTTCTGAGGTGATGCATAATCTGGAAAATTCACAGCAAAAAACCACCAAAGATTAAATATGTAATCTTGCTCACTTCCAATTTATTACTGCTATAAAAAGCTTAAAAATAGATGAAAGCTCGTCTAACAGAGCTCCATGTGAGGGAACCATGGTTACAGAATGTTGTGAGTGGACAGATGGAGTAGATGCCGAGATGGAGCTGGTTAAACCAGGAAGGACGGGAGAAGCTGGTGCGGGTGGCAGAAACAGGAGGACAGGAGGGAGGAATCTGTCTCTGTGTACATATAGACGTATGAGTATGTGTGACATAGCAAGACACGCACACACACACACATATATATACAGGCCGCCTCTTTACGTGTAAGCCTGTGCACCGATCTTGTGGCTGAACGCGAACATTTGTGTGCGGCTGTTGCTTGCATAGGTATGGGTGAATCCATCTGTGCACAGCCGTGTGTGTGTGTGATGAATTAGTGATGGCAGCTGGTAGAGCGGTGTGATCCCTCAGCGCTGGTGACAGCAGCTGTAAGTGGTGCTGTCTCCGCCCAGCCAGACTGACTGGGTCCTCTTCATCAAATACACTGGCTCATTAATGCTGCAGGCCCCGCTGCAGCACCGCACCGCCCCACCAGAGAACACAGCAGCAACAGAGCCAGGGAGGGGGAGCAGCGGGGAGGTTGGGGTGAGTGAATGTGCCTTACGTGCATGGTTGCGTATGTGTGTATCCGTCTAAGCATCAGTGAGCATGCGAGTGTTTGTTTTTCACTGCACAGACATTTTTGCATCCCTGCATATGCGTGTCTGCAGATCTGTCATTTTGTGGCTCTTGTCTATGCGTTTTGCCGTATGCGTGTGGCGTTTGACTCTCAACACGCTGACAAATAACAAGTATCTTGCTTGTCAGATCCGACTGCTGAAAACGGCTGCTATCATTCCCCTCACCTGCTACTTGTGGAAATTGATGCTGACAGTTACAGATGGTGCAAATGAGACAAGCAGGTGTGAAAGATGCCCTCAAAAATACATATGTGTGATTATCCGTGTGAGGGAAACACTTGGATGAGTGCTCACAGTGTAGTTGTGTCGAAATGCATTTGTGTGGGTCAGAGTGGAGGCCTGCAGATACCTGTAGGTAAGTGATTCTGTTCTGGACCAGATCCGACAGGTCTTTAGCCTCCTTCATTCTCCATTCACCAACTCCATCCGCCTGACTGAGGTAGTACAAGTCTGTCATGATGGACCTACAGATGTGAACACAGCCAAAAAAAAAAAAAAAAAAGATCAAAACCCTCAGGATTGATATTTAGACAGCAATGTTTTAATCAAATCAGCAACAAATTTATCAAAATACTTATTGCTAATGTATAAAGCAATATCAATAATCTGTTTATATATATATATATATATATACTTATCACTTCTAATGTTATAATTTAAATTTTGGTACACTCAACATGAAGCTGAAGCTAAATAAGCAACACATAGACAAGGATGGATTATATGACAGCACCAGAGTTGCAGATTGCTTCATTAGTGAAGCTAAATGTGAGTATATTTACCAGGCTTCGTGTTTATCTGTTCAGCCATTTATTCACGAAGAGCACATTTTGTGTTGTGTAGATAATGGCGGTAAAAAAAAAATATATACATATATAGATTGTTAAACAGTTCAGAGACAGCATCAGTGAAATTCATGTGTAAACGGAAATGGCAGATAGTTTGGTTGTTATTACAATAAGAAGCTATAAAGGCTGAAGTCTGGGGTATTTGTCCTTGGTGGTAAAACATGTTAGTTTGATGCTGTTTTTAAATTAAACTGAAAATGCTGAAAAGGCAGTGGGTGCAAACCCTCACAAGTTCCACTGATTTTCATCATTTATTAAAAGATCTTGTTGGCTCTTATTGATGGTGCTGAGTTTAATGTTGAGGTCACTATTAACTGTAATTTTATTTCAGTTATATTTATATGTAGGTTAATGGCTACAATATCTTGTTTCTCTCAGTCTGCAAAGCCTCTGTATGAGCAGCCACAAGAATACAATACTTCCTGTTCTTCTTCTTCTCTGCCTCTGAGAAGCGCAGACACAGAAAGACCTTTGCGGTTTCCCACATCTGCAGAACAAAGTCACCGGTTGAGAGCAGCTGAAGTGAGACATTCATATCTCAGGAGAAAAAGCTGAGACTGTACACGTTCACACATGAATACTATTACATGAAACTAAATTTAGCATCTGCTTTTCAGTTCCTGTACAGAAACTGACAAAAATGACCATCATGTTAACACCTCATTTCTGTGAAGATCCTCTTAAATAGCTACGAGATAACATGCTAACTGTAAACTGTGTCTTAAGCGTTCTAAGACTCAACATTCTTTCACATTATTTATAGAAAAGTGTTGTTTCTGCATTGCTGACTGACGACAGCAGCTTCTCCCTGGTTGTTAAGCTGTTATTTTTTCCAGTTTAAATCTTCCATTTACATCCCACTGACAGCAAATCTGTGTACATGTCACACACTGCCTCGGATTGTGACCATCCACTCACAAACATGCCCAAGGGTCCTGATATATGCGGCTAACGGCAGATGCAAACACATCACACACTCGCACACACTTATGCAAGCTTAATTTATTACTCACTACTCGACCCAAATCAGTCACATCCTGTGTGACTGAAAGCTCCTATACATGTATTCAGTAGCCCATGCAAACACATCCACACAGGAACACACACACAAAAGGAGATGAACGCTCATTTCAGCATGGTGGCATGGTGAAAAGTGCCTTTCTAAGTTAACGTAGACAGTATCATTACTCATTGTCACATTTTGAAGCAGGAAACAGTGTGTGTGAATGGATCTGAATTTCTCCTCACAGGGGAGCCATCACTGACCCTCTGTGGGAAGGAAAAGCACACCTGGCTGGCTGTAAAACATAGTAAGAAAGAATGAGACAAGCCCCAGGAGATCTGGCTGTAAGACGGGAACACCAGACCAACAAAACTCCTGACTATTTATTGTACATGTCTAAATAAACATGTGTGGTCTTTTGCATATGAGAAGCTTACAGGCATCCCCGCACCTTGTCACTGGCTCAATTTGCAGATGTTGAGGCTGCAGCTGCACAGCTCTTTTTTCCACAGATGTTGCACAGGTAGGACAGCAATCAGTGTTTCAAGATCAGATTATAGTTTGACTATAAAAAAGGTCAGGTGAGAGTGTTTCTCTACCACCGATGGATGGGCAAAAACAAAGGAGGGACAAGACGAAGAATATTAAGTTTGAAATTCAGCATGGACTCGGTGGAAACTGGGTGCTGTGGATGAAAGCTGGTGAATGTTTGGGACTAAAATGATTTCATTCTCATCTCTCTGCCATCAGATATGATCCCCTACTGTGATCAGAAGGGTCTGCACTCTTCAGATCAGGGCACTGTGACTGTGATCAGAAGTTTTTAATCCCAGAAACTGCTGAACACAAGCTCACCTTCATCTGAAGCAGTTCGTTTTCATGGCAGAATGCTTACATTTTCGCCTATATCGTCATGGTTATCTCAAAATTTGTCTTTAAAAATTTCAGACATTTAAGATCAATAATTACAACGAGGTTTAGGTTTAGTTTATGTCATGAGTTTTAAGTCATGAATGAAAATGTGCTGTGATATGCCTGAAGACATCATATCCGATACTGAGCTACTGAGACAAGAACAGTACGGATCTTTATTTGCTTTGTTTTCTAACTGAAGTTCTGAGAATTTTTTAAAAAAACTCATGTTTTCTGGTAGCTCCTTATAAACATTATTTCCTAAATATCAGAAACTGGAAGCACTTCATAATGCAGTGATTATTTTTTACTGGGCGAGCAGGTTAGTGGTTGCTTACTTTAAGTGCTCCATTTTTATTTTACTTGGGAAATATTCAAGACAAGAACTGTTCCTCCCCCTCCTTGTGAGCAGAATGTAAATGAAGAAGCTGTGCATCCATTCAAGTCAAACATTTCATTGCTTTTTCCACCTCTACCCCTATTTGTGCCAGCTCGCTCAGCCAATGTCTGCAGCATATACAAATTAATCTGGGAAAAAGAGATGGGAATAGAAAGGGAATGCATATGAAAATCTGTCATATGTGTGTATCTATATATATATATATATATACACACACTGTATATATATGTGTGTGTGTGTGTGTGTGTGTGTAAATGTGTGCTGGGGTGGGGGGGCTAAGGAATCAGTTTTTGGAAAGCTACTTAGGCAGCAATGACTAAGACAATAGGTCTTGTAAGGCACCTTAGGAGGATTACAATGGAGCCACTTGGCTAAGACACACCAGGCTTTTCTCCATTTAGCTTTGTGCAAAGCTGCCATCAGGATAATAGAGAGGGTGTGTCTGTGATCTTTGTCCTTTGCTTCTAAGAAACCTGCACAAAAGCTGTTTTAAAGGACTACTAGCCTTCTGAACTACATATTAGACGTTTTACACTCATTTCAACTATTAACCGTAATGTAAATATGGTAAACTTCATCATTCATCCTTCCAAAGATTGCATTATATCCACATCCTGTTAAAGCAGAGGATTATTCCACTCTGGGTTTTTTTTCACAACCCAAAAATTATGGTTCTTCATTGAGTTGTGCTGGAGCTTGTGTTGCCATATTGTGTGACATTAACGAACAACTTGATCTTAGACAAAAGTCAAAAACAAGTCACAGTGTTGTGGCTAAAAAGAATCTAGCCCCAAGTTGCTCATAATAAAATAATTATACCTGGTGACTCTGGAGTCTAAAATAGGTGCTAAGGAGCAGCTATGTGTGTTGCCAGATTTGTGAACGGCAATAATGTGATTATGTTGCATGCCTGCATAATGTGACTAAGACTGACAAAACTCCACATAGCTTGAGTGGAATATTAATTACTTATCTTATGTTATTTGGGTTGGGCTAATTAGTTACAGGGTGATAACTTATTCATGAACTCTAGGAACCTATAAGCTGAAGAAGATGTTCATTCACTGGTATTAAATTGACCAGTCAGTGGTCCTAATGGCTGATGGTTATGTTAATGACCACCATCTCTTGGATAAAGTAACTGGACATGATTTGGTGACTCTCTGATACAGATTATTTTTTTATTATTAAAAAGGATCATCACAAATAAATAGGAAACATAATATTCATCAACATAATATTTGCTTCACTACCACTGTTTACCACGGACATCCTCACCTTTCCTGGTGTCCCAGGTCCTGCAGGAGTGTGTCAGCATACTTCTGCCTCTCGCTGGGCTCCACATTAGCTAATTTCTTCACCTCGCTGCGCACAAAATACCAAAACTCCTTAACGCCATTCTCCACCTTCCTCCGCAGCTCCTCCTGAGTGGGCCCGGGGCCTGCAATGGAAGTAGAGCAGGGTTTAAAAAATAAAAAAATAAAATAAAAAAATGAGGATGAATGCCGTATGATGAAAACAATGAGTTGATGATGACCACAATGCCCATTGGAAGAAGCAAGGTGGGAAGTTATGTCAGGAAATTTTCCACAATATCTGAGGATTACAGTACAGAATATGTAGTACAGAAAAAACTACTGAAAAATGCATAATTTTGGAAAATAAACTTTAAACTTAACTTCTTTCAAAATGTGTCCCTGGGTATTACTTTGACCTGATTAGGAAACACTTGCTTTTGTGTATCATCTCGCATGTTTTTCACACACAGGAACTCTACACCCTGGCTGAGCCAAACAATGTGGACTAACCCACATGGATAACACAGCTGCCTGTTCTTGTTTCTGTAAAGAGTGAGAGATGAAAAAGAAATCCAAGGAAGGAAAGGATAGCCTTTTTTTCACTTCCTGCCCTACTCTCTCTTCACACCCCCCTGTGTGGAAAAAAGCTGGAGGGTATTTTTAGCTTTTTCTTTCCCTGCGGCTTGATGGAAAGAGTGACCCTATGCTGCCCTCCAAGCATGTCCTTTTTTATTTTCCCTCTGTTCCTTTTCTTTTCTCTCACTCTCTCCTGCTGCCAATGGGGCATTCACACTGCTTCCACTTCATTCACACATTTCCCCGCTCACCTGACAGCTTTCCTGCCCTTTTAGAGTATCAAATACACATAACCCTGCCCATTTACAATAAAGCTCTGTCGTCATCACTGTTGAGCTACATATTGCCAAGTTCTCACTTTAGGCAAAAGCTCAAAAAGGGTGTAAACTTTCAGCATGCAATATAGTATCATATTTTAAAATATCTATGCCTAAATCTTTCCTGTAACCTTGTACCTGGTCCTGCTTACCATCTCCGGTGAGTTTCTGGAAGCTGTGGATCTTCTGTTTGGCTCTGGTTAGCTGGTCCTCCAGGGAGCGTAGCCTTCCTACTGCCAAAGATCCAGCTTCTGCCTGGCCCTCTGGTATCCTAGAGGACAAAAAGAGATGATGTGATTGGTGAGCATGACAGCGTGAGCACATCGATAAAATGAAGAGAGTCCAAAAATGAAGTTCAATGAAAAAAATGAGTGCATCACAAAATGCATGGATAATCAGGTTCTACACCAAATTAACATGGCTGTTTTTTGTCTCCACTTTTTTTCCTAGTTGTGATGATAATGGCTGCTTTGGAAATACTGTCAAACTCTCCTCACAGTATAAAATAGAATTAGTTTGAGAAGAAAAAACACTGCAAGTCAACCACTTTCACAACAACTTTGTTCTCAGGAGCTTGATGAACACCAGCTGGTTAATCTGAAACACATGGGCTGTTCTCATTTTTAAAAAGTTGTGGAGACAAATCCAGATGTGAAGACTTGTATAGTGTGCACTACTGAAAATACTCATTTGCAGGGAAAAAACAAAACAAAACAACAAAGCGCAGCCTTCCAGAACTGGGCCTTTGTGTCTTAGTTCTGAGCTCAATATTATAGTATGTTCAGAATACTGAATCACTTTGTGTTTGTTAGTTTCAGCTTAACTTCTCCAAAATCCAATCGAGCAGCAACTAAGTCTGAACTGAATGCCAAATTAGTGAAACACTAAGTTTTTTTAAATAATAATAAGAAATAAAAATCAAACATAAAGCGAGATTATAATTCGGTTTTGACTTTGGTCCGCTGAAGAGTTTCTGATGCACTACCTATAGAGTTAAAAAGCTTAGTTCATGTAACAGAAACAAATTTAATTTAGTCAGTAGAACTATTTAAAATGAGTAAACTACACTGATTACGATTTTTTGCTGTACCAGCTACCCATAATATAAACTAAACTAAACTAAAGTAGAGGCCAGTTGTTTTGTTGATGTGTGAAATGGACCAGAAATAACTGGATTACATGTAATCAATTATTCCCTAATACACGTGTTTGCCATTAAGGTGGTATTCACACCTAATAGTCTGCTAGACTCAGTTCGATTAATTTTTTTTTTTTTTTCTCACATTGCAGTCAAACAAACCAAACATTCTTAATAACATATTCCCATCCTCGCCTGAGGTGGTGCTGCATCTACAATTGCTGAAGGAGACAGTGAACAAGAAAACTTGCTTAATGCAGCCTGTTGAGAGAGTACCAAGTTAACTGGATTTATTTTATAGCTGGAACACAAGGCCAGGAAGGGGGGGTGTGACTCAAATAAGGGACAAGCACTCTCCAGTCTGAGATAAAACGTGCAAATTAGACTCATGCGTTTCTCTTTATCTCCCTTTGAAGGAGGAAAAAAAGGCATCAAATGACTTGAAAGGATGACATGACAAGATGTCTTTAACAACGATTCCCGTGTGTGTGGATGTGTGGATTTAAATTGGAAGAAAAAAAAAAAAAAAGAAAGAAAAAAAAAAAAAAAAATATATATATATATATATATATATATATATGTGTGTGTGTGTAAAAGCAGACACCATCAGCAACATCACAAGGGTGCCCGACTAAATGATAAACAGTCGTGCTCAAAAGTGTCATATAGAAGTGAGAACATTTCCAAATGAAAGTCTTGGGGGAGATTTGCTGCTTGTTAACTTTGAAATGTTGTTTGGACAGCAGCTGAGGGTAATTAATCAAGTGCAGTAACATATTTTGTGTGCATGTATGTAAATTGATCTGTGATACAACAGCATATTTTATTTTAAGTGTTTAGTCAATTATCTCACACAGATAAATGCAAAAATATAAATTAGCATATTAACTGCTCTATGTCAGTGAACCATGAATGACTACAATAACTACGGAAAACACAAATGAGTCCTCCGACATCCTCTGAACACCAAGTTCACGTCAGTCTGGGGAGAAAGAAAAAAAAAACCCAATGACATGCAAGAGAAGAAAAAAGTATTTAAAACTAAATATGTCCAAATGCCCATGTGCATTCACCATAATGAGTCATCAAGGCATGCAAACTCAATTTGCTCCTTAAGTAAGGAACATCAGTCGCTGGCAGGCATAAAGATGAGACTTTTAAAGTTGCTGCAGCCTCTCTTGCCACACAACTCCCCTTCAATGTGTGAGCCTTGGTCCCTGAGAAGGCTTTGCCTCCCACTCCACTGAGCACTAACTGAGCAAACTGCTTTAAAGCCATGAAAACTTGAGAAAAGGGCTTTTTTTCAACATTATGTAACCCTGTGATGGACAATAGTAAACCTTTGTATAATTACATGGAACAACATTTGCCCTAAATTTAGTTGTGTTTTTTTTTTCTTCCTTTTCATGAAATCTATGGTGTGACCATTACCTGACACAGATCTTTGAAATAAAACCCAGCAACATTGCTTCTTTGAGTATCAGCTATTATCTCTTCTCCAATTGTATTCAACTAGCTTTTCCCATAGGCCACACCTTTATCTTTTAGTTACACTGCTGCACAGGATGTAGGACTCTTTATAAAGTTACATCATTTCCCAGGGGTTATAAGTGCTGCTATAACCGTGACATACAAAAAAAATATATTTCCTTGAACAAGGATGAAAACAAAAGGCTAAATCAGCTCAGGCTAATGAATGGGAACATGGTACAGAGGTTATCTAGAATATAAACTGCAAGTGCAATTATTACAAGTGTGTGAGAGTTGAAAAAAAAAACATAATAATCCTCACCCAAGATATGTTGAGATAACATATACACACACATTCAGCCACACACACACACACACACACACACACACACACACACACACACACACACACACACACACACACACACACACACACACAGGAGAAATACAGCTTTGCACAGAAGCAGAAATGATCCTTTATAGCACCTCTAGAGAAACTGCAGCAGAGACAAAGCAGTTGGATTCAGCAGCATCTTAAACGATACAGGAAAGGTAACAGATGAGAAAACTGAGTTGGGGGGCGGGGTAAAAGCAGGGGATGATGAGCCCCACGGGCACTGTGTACTCAGTTGGAAAGCAGGTGAGGAGCAGCATATAGCTCAGTTTCCTCTGAAATGCCGTCCCAGCTGTCGCGCCGCTCACAGGGTGATCAGAGTTGGCTGAAGCAGTTTTAACTGCAGGGACCGGTGTAACGGTATGGCTTACGCATAACTCTGAGGGAAGATTTAACACAGTCTGGCTGATTTCAAATGAAAACTCGTGCATTGACCTGGAAAGCTATACATACGGAAGGAAATGTAAAGCGTTCTCTGAGGTGTAGATGAAAGACAGCTGCAGGATGCAATTTGCCTTTACATTAAGCTGTAGCTTACATGAGTTTAAACAAGTGTATCCGTGTATCGTTCTGGTGTGATGCGTCAAGGGCTGAAGTGATATTTTCCAGGCTTTTCTGAGAACTCAGTGCCTCTAACCACTTGACTCCAATAAGTCAAGCTGATAAACAGCAGGAATGTGGTAGTCGGAAACAAATAGGTGGAAAAATACATTATTACCATGAAAACCTGAAACTGCTGCTTAGAAACCATTTTAAATACTGCTATGGGATTCTTAAAGAGATAAATACAAAGACTATTTATTGTACTATACTTTGTGTGTGTGTATGATGCTTTTGTACAAATATTCCTACTTGTGTCCAATCAGTTTATGCCCCCTTCCTTTGCTGTGTCTGTGTTATATCCACTGATACAGTGTAAATCCCATGTAAACTGATTCTGAATAGTGCATTCTTGCTTCCGCACATCCACAGCAAGCCGGCTCTACTCTGAGCCCCGTTTGACAGAGATGTCCCGACCACAGACAGCTCCAATAATAGGGCTTGTGTTTGTGGAAGCAGACCTTCATGTGCAGGGCCTGAGCGATGACCAGGTCGATGGGAGTTCAGGTCTGCAAGCGGCAACCGTTTCTGTCTCTATGAATGTCTCCTTAAACATGAGTCAGTGGCCTCATACATCAAACTACACAGACTGTTTTTTTAAATTTCTATTATAACTTGAATTGAAAGATAGGGACCCAAATGAGGGACAAAAGTTAAATTTTACAAGCTATAGCTAGAGGCAAGCCAAGGGACACGTTACAAGGTGAGAATTGAGGTCTAATGGTCAACAATCAACACCATTACAAGACTATTCCACTGAAGCATACAAAAACAATTTGCTTCAGTGCTGCCCCTCTCTCCTTCTGTCCTACATCCTGAGTCACATGTTTCTGTGCATGCAAATAATTCTTTGCCTCTGCTTTAACTTGCAGAACAAATTACATGGGTTTACAGCATGTTGTCAAATGAAAACTACAAACTTCTAGGTAGCCCATTAATCTTTTTTTATGGCTCAGATTTTGATTGTGGTGCACAATAGCAAACACCCTGTTGGCACTGAAGTAGGCTGAAATAATATATAAAGCAGATTAGCACAGTGGCTGTGGTCTCTGCAACTCTTCTCATCCCCTTGGTCCTCATTTTTCATTTCCTCCTTGCTGCTTTTTACTTAGTGCGGTCCTCATGCCATCCATCATGCTCCCACCCCGTTCTCCTCTGCATCATTCCCTCCCTCCCTGCTTCCGTCCTCCTGTTGGCATACTGGGGGGTTTGGGGAGGGGGGATCGATCAGGTCTTCATTGCTCAGCCCAGCTGTCACTTTTGCCCCTGCTTCCCCCCAGTGTCACACCATCAGGCTGGCACGTGTCGTTGTCTCCACAGGAGCAGTGGCTCCGTGCCCGAGGTGACTGACAGCTGCAGTGAGGGCGGAGTAATACGGGCCGAGCAACTCGACCTCGTGCTTACCTCTCGTTAGTGCTGCAGGGTGATTGGTGTGTTGGCGCAATGCCTGCCACTCAAATCAATCAAGAATAGCCTGAATCACTGGACTGCATCTGTAGGCCTGGCCAGGTGATACTAATTTGAATCCAAGTGTTTGACTGATATATTGATTAACTACACATGGCGACTCTAAAAGAGTTCAGAAAAACTGGTTAAATGTGTGTGTGAGGCATCTAGCGGCTTCGACACATAAATGTTTGTCTTCAGCAATTGTGCTAATTTGTGATCAACAAAAATCAATGCTCCACGCAAACTCGCTGTCATAAAGCAAATAAGAGCCTGTCAGATATGTAATGAGTGCACCTCCCTGTCTGATAATGCATCTCTCTAGTACTGCTGCAGTGTAATGACACTAACCAAGTTAAATTTTACTCTGATCTATAAATCTGTCTGAATAGAGCGAGTTTGCAGGGCAAGGACTCAACATGATGTGTAATAATGTCAGTTTTATGGGTTTCAATCTCTCTGAGGCCACTCATAAAAAATGAAGGCACTTGTGTGCTGGTTAAGGCACTTTGAAGGTGGTGAATTGCGTTAGGCTTGTGTTGTACTAGTCGATGAGTGAAGCTAGTAAGTTGTTACATAGTCATTCTGTGACAGTGGAGTCTGGCTAGGTGCCATGCCTGTCAGCAGTTTGCTTGTTGAATGAGAGTAGAATGAGGCAGAGGTGGAGGGGAAAGATGGAGGTTAGGAAGGAGGGAAAGTGGGAGTTGGGGTAGGTGATGAGCAGAGAAGGGAGGAATTGTAGGGGGGGATGATGGGCAGCTCACTAACAGCCTCTTTGCATCTATTAGGGCTCTAATGTAAGGATAAGAGACACTACAGGAGTTCTCTCCTGAGCTTGTATGTAGTCTTATTACACACACTCACATATGCACAAATATACAGAATTAAACAAAGCAACTATTGTCAATAGCTCCTAAAGCTTAATATCAGTTGGCTGCATGCTTACATGTTTTGCTGGATACTTCTTTGAAGCTTAGAGGGACTTGAGAAGGCACTGCCCCAGTAAACAACTGAGGAGACCTCAGTCCCAGATCAACAACTGAACTCAATAACAAGAAACAAGCGTGCAGTGTGTCAGGGACCCATCTGGACATCGGCTGAACATCGAGTGAAAGATGCACTTGCTTTTTTTCATGCCATGAATTCCACCTTTGTTTTTGAGCCAATTTTAAATAATTACAAAAGCAAGGGATTTAATCAGAGACCAGCTGTTTGAAGCAATGCATGTGTGTGTTTTTATGTTTGTGTGCACTGATGAGGGGGCCCCGCATCAAAGTGAATTGGAATATCACAGAGGAACAGCAATGGCAACATCTGAAGCGCTCCGTTAATATGACACACATCCTCTGTGCAGGAAGGCGAACACACACATCCATGTGCAGAGCTACTGTTGGGAGTGTGAGGAGAAACAGCATGCAGAGATAAGAGCAGAACCATCTGTCTTGCTATTACGAATAGTGTGAATGTGTGAAAAATGCTGTGTGGTTAATGGACTCAAGCAATGTGATGTTGTTTTTCAAAACAACAATGAAATCTGTTGAGGTGTGTGACAGACCATCCATCTGTCACACGCAGCATCTATGACACTACTGATCAGCTTTTGGAACTGGAGAAGGGTCAGCTGATAAAATCTTGTTTAACCACGTTTAGCGACGAAGCATGCAGTTTCAGTCATTTCACTGCCACATTGCAGCATTGGAATTATTATTCTCATTGGACTGACAGGAAGCTAAAGGCTGTACTTGTTGGGCTAAGGATTTTTCTAAAATGAGAAGTTTACTGACCAGACAGAGCTCATCAGGTGGATTACATTTGCGGTCAACTGTGTTTTCGTTAAAACGTCAGTTCAAGAGTTACAAGACTAACAAAATTCTGGGAACTGATGCAGTTTAGCAAAGCACTTAAAATTTTGGCATAGTATTGAGTGGTGCAAGAAATTTCCAGTATACACCAAAAATGCAAGCTACTCTACCACACCACTTTTCCAGATGTCCAGAAAAGATCTGGATTTCTTACCAGAGTAAAAAGTCATACATGGAGTTTGTAACATGTCTGCGAACCCTTGTTAATATACAGTGGATTTTTTTTTTGCTTCAAGCCACATGCCAAGAAGAACGAACACAAACTGCCGGATGTCCGCCATTCTTGTCCTTTGCTTACATGCTGCATTTTTCTTTGCGCAGCTTTACTTTTCATACTGCACTTTAAAGCGCTGCTGTAAATGGTAGAACAGATCAGTCATGCTTTATCCTTTAGACGAAATCTCTTTTAAATATTCTCTACACAAAACATTATTTTGCTGCTCATCTGCAGCTTTGAATATGAACCATCTGCAAATAACCGAGCCACCGGCTAACCAAGAGTGATGAAAGGGGAAAGAGTGCTCAGACTTCGGGAGAAAGGTGGACCTGCAAAGTTGTGTTATAGTCAAGAAAAGAAAAAATGGAACACAGCAGACTATAATGATAATTATATTGATATAATTTTAAAACTCAAGATATCGCCCTGCCCTATTGTAAGGCAAGATGGTAAACGCAAAAGAAGGATGACTTAGCTCAAGAAACTCGCTTCTGCTCATTACAAGCAGGTCATTTACCTGAGAGATTCGGCCATGCGCCGCAGGTCTTCATTCTGTTGCTTGAGCCGCTCCAGCTTGGCCAGGATCTTGGAGAGCTCCCGACTGGACCGCTCCGGATGCTCACTGTCTCTCACCAAGTGACCGCCAATGTAGAAGAGGAGTGTGCCCCAGGCCAACAGCACAAGGGTAATCCAACGCCATGAACCCGCCCAAGGCCGCATGGTTCAACCACGCCCACCCAAAAAAGCCTTGTGGGTGTGCTTGTACGCCCACCGGCCCACCGGCCTGCCTGCCGGATGCGCACACGCACTCTGCCCCGTCACCACAAATGCCACAGTGCTAACCGTGGTACTGGCATCTTTGCAAGGATGGTTAATGACAGATGAGATGGAGATGTTGTGCGTTTTGTGACTCAGGAGTGTTTACAAAAAGGCAAAAGGTGCTACTCCAGTGATCAGCCTGTCTTTTCTGTGTGCTAAAGCATGGCTAGCACACTCAGTAGCTTTTTGGCGGTCTGATTGGTGTTTTCACCCTCCACCCAACTCCGTGCTGACAAGCTTATCCAACACTGCGCCGTGTCTTTCCTTTCCCACAGGAATCTGTTATTGAAGTTGCATCCTGTAAAAAGATAGAAAAATATGAGTTAGTTGAGCTTTTGCAAGACAATTTTGATTTAGCAAATACTCCCTGAGCTTGCTGGTCAAAAAGAAGTAATTCTGAAGAGGAAAGCAAAGCATGAGACAGACAGTGCCACATAGAAACAGTGCAAAGAACAGTCAAGATGCTGCTGACTGATCTTGACATAACCCTGTCTCAGCAGCCTACAGGATTGATCAGTATGACACTGCAATTTGCATTTACACAGTGATGCGCAGTCCCTGAGCTGTGCTGCACTGCTGTCGAGACAGCACACACATGTTCCACTTTCAGCATTGTGCCTGTTTGTACATTACATACACACTTGGAGTCACACATGATGAAGTCTCTCAAAATCCAGCCAACCCAGCGCATATTTACAGAAGCAGCCACACCACAAAAGAATCTCTTATTTTCTTCACACCAGACAATGCAACCTCACCCACAGCCAACCAAGACCTAAAAGACCACCAGTTAGTCGATAAAGTCCCACATATGTTCTCCCTGAGTATTTTCCTCCTTTCCGGATGACCACGACCATCCCTGGTAAGCTCTCTGATAGAATGCACTGTCAAGGTGATGCAGTGAACAGAAGGGGGGGAAAAAAACCCTGGATCATCACTCCTTTTCACCCCAAAGCAGCAGGGGAGATGGTGATGGACACATGCTGGATTTATGAAGCAACCTTCGCTGTCAATTCCCAAACAAAGTCCTGCCACACAGCCGAGGCTAGACCTGTGATGGGATGAAGACTGGCAGATGTGTGCAAGCGCATGAGTGTGTGCGCCATCATCTCTGATTCTGTATCACAGTATGCTGGAACAATGCCAAGCATCTCAGACTTTATGCGAGTAGCTCTGGTTAGATAGGTTTGATTGGCATGTCACAAAGTTTTTGCTGTTCATGTCTACAAATGTTCACGACAGAGGTAAATGTTCCTACTGGGGTTTGCCCGACAGCTCACAAGTAGGCTAACAGTGGCTCATGTTCACCATGCCGGCATACTTGATATGTGGGGCATAAATGCTGCCATGCTTCAATACTGTAGAGATGGCTCATGTATCAGTTGTGCACATTGTCCAGAACGCTGCAGTAGAAAATCATTAAAACAATTATCTCTACTTTTTCAATAATTTCTAACTGAATGCTGGGGGATACCTGGAATTTATGCAGATGTTCACTCCTTACTGGTGCCCCTGTTGCAACTAACCAAGGGTGACACACCAGTGGCTCCTCTTTATGCATGAAGCACGACAATGTGCTGAGCTGTGTTTTATTATGGAAAATAAGAGGTGCAGAAGAATAGCACTCCACTAGTTAATGCATGATTGAGACTTCACTAAAAGCCAGGCTGAATAAACCCTTGTCATGGTGTTTGATGAACCATAATGAGGTCTGAGTGCAATAGACTAAAACAGATATAACTGCCCAATAAGACAGCCAATTGCTGTCAGATGAGACTTGGAAAAGAGTTGGAGGTAAAATTTCAAACTTATGCATGAATTTTAAGCCAGCTGTTAGAAAACCAATTGGCAAAAAAAAAAAAAAAAAAAAAAAAAAAAAAACCTCCCTTAAAGTTGTATAACAGTGGCCCCATATCTTTTTATATGCCACCAATTGGTAACGTGAACCTTGTCACAACCTGGCCTGTGAGAGCATAACAACAGTGGAAATGCACCAATTTCACAGGATAATTATTTTATTTAAAAATTTATTTATTAATATTTATTTCAGTGAATCTGTAGTGTAGGATGTGACTGGTAATGAAAGTGGTGCAAAGGAACAAACTAGAAGAAACATCACCTAAAGCTGTTTGTTCTATAGGGAAGAGGGTAGGGCTGGGCGATTAATCGATAAAATCGATAAATCGAATTTTCCATTTCTGGAGATTTATTTTTATGCAAATCTGGATTTTTTCCCCAAAGTTAGTTAGCAGCAGCTCTCCCTCTACACCAGAACGGTGTTTATCTGACAGATTTTCAGTGAAGTGACCTTTCACTCATTCCTGGGATTTAGCTGTGCGTATATTTGCAGTGAGAAATGCTGCTCTCTACGAGATGCAGAAGTCAACTTAACCCACAAACACTAGTTAAGAGACAACCTTCATCAGGGGAATTATTTCTGCAGTGGATCCGGTATGATAAGGATCCAGATGGAAAGAGATCCTGGATGCATTGTGTCACATATTTCTATGTAAGATATGACGTCGTTTATATGGTGGAAAAGTTATGACATTATATGCTTTATTTTTGCTGGCATTCATTTATATAAATAAATAAATGTTTTTAATAAGTTTTTTTATGTTTTGTAAAAGAAATGAAAAAAAATCTATTAAAATCAGAAATCGGATTTGGTTATAAAAAATCTGAGATTTTATTTTTAGGCCATATCGCCCAGCCCTAGAAGAGAGGGTGAAATGTCAGTAGCAGGTATGTTTTAAAGACTTTAAACACGGGGTCCAGATGTTCTTAGTAACCAGTTAATGAACCACTACCAACAAGGTAAGAAGAGCAACAATCAAAAGTAATAATTACTACAAATAGAAAAGAAAGGGGCCATCACAACCAACACCAATATAAATAAAAATCAGGACAGCCTCAATCTGTGTTGGACTAAAATATGTTCTTGTGGCAACTGTTAGAGCCTTAAAAAAATCATGATGAATATTATAATGTGTGTGTGAGTAAAGTTATAAATATTCAGAAAATATAAGACCACAGTACACGAAAAAGCCAAAATATTATGTGCCTACATGCTGCTGATTTTACACAGGAGACACTTGTGAGCCTATTTTCAAAGCAATTCTTTAGTGACCACCTGAGGGTGAAAGGCTCAAATCCATTTCCTGATTTTGACTGATCAGTGAAACATAACAATATTAAAGTCAAAATCCTCAAAGTTGAACAATTTTCAAACCAAAGATATACAAGTCGAAGGGCCGGGACTGTGTATTGAGAATGCCTTTGCACAGAGGACATTGTACATTTTTAATCTTCAGTGTCACAGGATGCATACAATGCTGCCATCACACTTGTAGCAAAATGTTAGACAAACTACTAAATGATAACTGCAAAATTATTTCAACATAAACTGTAGGACAGCATGAGATAATCTAATTAGAGTACTAGAAGCGCACACTGGGTAGAGGTCAGGCAGCTAAATCTGATATTAACCACTTGCAATGAAATAATGAAAACAGCCAATAATCATTATTAAAGAAATGTAGCTCACCTCTGAATGTACAAAACCTGCAGGCTTATAGGCCGACTCTGTTTTAAAAGAAAAGCCTCCTTCGCTAGCAGCACATTATGACCATTATCAAATCCTGTCAATGGCTTCAGAAAATGAGTAAAGATGCTTTTACAGTCCCTTTTCATCATGGCTTTGAGCTTAGCTTTGATGAAGTGGCACAGGAGAGGAGAAACACATTATAGTTTCAGATAGCTGGGTTTTATAATTACAAAAATGAGGAGACATCTATTGAGTCCTGCGTCCGCAGAAAGTGGCCTGATTAAAGACAGAATGTTACTCTGCTATGATACTCTACTAAAATTTGTTCCACTGATGAAGATCTGTCAGTGTAATGTTGCAGTAGAAATACAGTCAAGCGGAGCACTGGAGCTTTTTGCCTTTTCTAAAACCTCGCACATTTTCCCTCAACTCACAGGAGAGCAATTGGGTACATAAATTATGGAAATTATAATAATGCCAGTTAAATAAATAAAAGTTCCCCACTGTGGCACAATCGTTTCTACATTGGACTGCGTGACAGAGATGCTGACAGCGGGATTTTAGAAAAGTTGGCCTTATGGTGCTTCTTTTCTTTTCCGCTTTCTTCCTCCTTGCCTCTCTTTCCTCCATCCTTAAAGTAAAGTTAAAAAGCCTGCTTGCTGGGTTATTGCTACTATATACAACATGAAATATGTGGTTTCATTTGAATGTGCAAACCTGCTACTTTATATATGACTGTAAAACAAACGTTATTCAGCAATTCTTGTCTGCACCACCCACTCACTCACTCACCAAACCCTCCTTATGACCTTGCGTATCAACCCGCATCATTCTCTCTCAATGTAAAGGTCGGTAAGGTGTATGGAGCCCTGCAGGGTGGACTGTCAGCACTGTCACAAAATGTCCCTGTGCTGCAGCGGCATGCAGCAGCCAGAGGGGTCAGCTGGAATGACCCGTTTTTCAGTCCTATTGGTGATTTTTCAGTGTGACTAAGGTTGCATTAGGGGTCATCTATCAGCAGCCTCCGGTCTCCAGACAATAAGCACTGCGATGAGGTTCACTACTGAATTATGCATGCAGCTCAGCTAAGGACAGCTTATATTACACCATTACCGCGCAACTTAGAGGACAACTGGAAGGGAGCATCGCCTACACATACAGTACACCAACATATCAATCTATCTATGTGTAGAGAATACACTGCCACTTCTCATCTATGTTGGTGCAGAGGACTATATTAATGTGTGTTGCTAGGGGCAACCCTAAGGGGATATGTAGAACGATGTTGTACATGTCATGGTACGTAGTGTGGTGGCAGAGACATGTGATGCATGTACTTGGAAAACAGGCAAGAGAGGATTGAGAACAAATGAAAAACAACACTGCAAGAATGCTGATGAAAAAAAAATAAAAGTGGGAAAACATGTAAATATTCATGTCTGTGAACTGTATTCCATTCAGTTTAAAGCCTTCCATCCCAGTATATCATCAGTTTGAGACATTTGATTTTCCATTTCAGGTTATGAACACAATGCAAAGGGGGTTTCTGTTTGGGCTACAAGGATGAAGCATAAGAAACATCAACACCAAGTCTGCCGGCACTTTTAACTGTAATTTACCCAAGGAGGGTCTTGCTGAGCAAGCGGTTCTTAAAAAAAACAGACTTCTTTGTAGCTGTAAAGCTATATTCCTTTCCTACAGAATTCTACGACTGACTGCCGAGCAGCTTTTCTGGTTATTTACTCAGCTGGCCTGGAGGTTAAGTGCAGCGACACTTTTCTTTAGAGCCTCCCTTAAGAGAAGGGTGAATCTAGTTTCAAAGGCACAGAGATGACAAGGCAGTTGATGATGGATTTAACATAAATTAGTAAGCAAGTAAAATAAAATAAATAAAATAAAAAAAGACCCTAAAAACAGATCAGAAAGGAAACAGGGATATTGTAGGAAACAGCATTAGACCCATATATATTTTTTCTCCTGATTGCTGTCATTTGCATCAAAAACATTCAGGTTAAATTCAGTGTAATGCCCCCCCCGCAAGAATACCAGTCTGACTCACCCAGTAGTAGAATGCTCCCACTCCTGGTTCTCCCTCTCCCTATTTAGCTGGCACAATGCCGAAATGCAGAGACACCCTCAGTTTTTCTGGGTGCCCCTGGTGTTTCATATGCATGTGTGCACCAGAGAGATGGTGTGTGGGAGTCGCATGGCTTGTTACAGCTGACTGCATCCACAGACACGCACATACCGGCATACACCCTCACACACAGAAGAGTGGTAAATATTTCATGAGCCGCTGTTTACTTCACAACATTTCTGAGCCGAATGTGCAGGAGTCCATTAACTTAAGCTAAAAGGCAGAGAGAAAGCCAGGCATAAGGACAAGCTTGGGGAAACAGAAGAAAATAGATAGATGGAAAGCCGGGAGAGTAAAGGGCATGATGGCCAAATAAATGAAAAGGGTTTTAATACATAAACATAGAAAGAGAGGCTCACAGCCAACAAATTATACACCGCAATCATGTCCTCTGCGAGAGCTTATTATAAAATAATTCTGTAATTACAGAGAAATTACACATGGTGGGTGTTTAAAGATTGATTGTGATATTGTAGGATGTTTTAAGCAACGCAATTAAAGATCATTTTTTGTCTTTTTTCAGATGATCCTTTGGCCAAAAATACTATGCAGGACAAGCATGGGGGGCCACAAAGTTTCACATTAATTAGAATTTCGTCCAGCTGTTTATTTAACTAATTAAAGCATGCAAATTTGCCCAAATAAACCCAAAAATCAATAAACTTGGCTCATGAATTATTAGCCTGTCTGGATGCTAAGTCGAAATGTGATTTGAAAAGCTTCATTACATTTTAGTTTTATAATGTTTTCACATGATGCATTTTCCCCAACTGTGTTCAATTTATTTTTAATAATTAACTGCAAAGTTCCTAATAAAATTCTAATTTCAGGCAAGCAGAAACTCATTATCCTCCAGTGCTTCCATAAATCAGAACTGCAACATCTGAAGTGTTTAGAAGTACAAGGTGTCAAGTGCTAGGTGGTCAAGGTGAAGAAAGTAACAAAACTACCTCTGAAGGCGTTTACCAACTTCAAGATTCAAATTTGAGAAAAGAAAAATAAATAAATTGCTAAATCTGCTGTTAGTCTCTGCAAGATATGTCTTTCATGATGGTCCAGATCTCAATCCAGAGCAATTCTCAATAACATGCACTCAAAGATTAGTGCTTAGGTAGCAAGCACTGGCCTTTTTGATGATAAAGGACCAACCCCAGTCCCTCCTCCATAGCTCATCCCCTGCATTATGCAGGAATAATGTACCAGTATTCTTTTGGGAGCTGAAGGAATTGTGTTCATCTAGCAATCCGAATGGCTCCTAGTGACCAAGTTGAAGTGCTGGATTAGGACTAATCAGATGACCACCACTCCTAGAAAAGTAACCCCTTATATTTGCAAAATGGAAAGGGAAGAGGTAATTGTAAGGGCAATTGATTTAGATCATAATCAGATATTATGCACACCTGTCAAATGGGATATTTAAGAAACCAGAGAACTGATAGACCCCATGGTTGGTAGTTGAACAGGACCTACAAACATATTTAATTGTTAATTATTTATTTGCTTCTGAGAAAATGAGAATTATCAAGTGAGATGGGAAAAAATATTCAACATATTCCTTACATATAAATGTTGCCAAAGAATTGAAGACTCCCCTGGAAGTTTCCACACTTTTATTATTTAATTGAGACAGGCAGAAATCAGACAAGGAGCTCCATGTGTTCAAAAAGAGACTGTTTCATTTTCCTTAACTATCTGTTCAAGCACCTTAGGCAGCGCACCTCATCTCAACTTCTGGATTAAGTCTCACAGAAGTGTCTGAAGGTCTCAGAGAAGTTCCAGCAATGGCACCGCTGAGCCCGCTGCAGCTTGGCATTCAGTATCACAGCCAAGCCCACAGCCTCTCCTTCAAGGTTATCTCTGCGGAGAATTCGCTGACAGCAGGATGTACACGCACACGCCTTCAAAACATGCACATGCAGTCACAGGGTGTCGCAAAGATAGGTGCACATGCACACTCACACACCTCACTGGCCAAGTTGGGTGTGTGGCGTGACTTGTTTGCATATGCACTGAAAACAAACAACTTTTTAATTGCGACAGAGGAGCATATGATAGCAATAGCAATAAAACATACTCATTAGCCTTCTGTTTTATTACTTTTTATATCCAAATAAAAATGCGGACCTGGGTGGGAGGGCCCCCCGCTGCCACCCCAAACTGTCTACTGACAAGTGATGGTAAATCTCAGGGCTCAAACATGGTCAAGGTCAGCTTTGTAAATTCCTCGTGTCAGTGAAGGTGATGAACTGGCTCTGCAATGGCATGTTTGTGTGTGTTGGAGTAGAAGGAGAAAAGAACAGGAGTTAACGCTGCTCAAGCAGCTGCATGTATCATGCCTGCAGCAATGGAGAGGGCCTTGAATGTCAGTGTTGATGTGCAAAAGCTTAAGTGAATGTTTATGTGGTGATAGATGGGTTGCAGAGAAATTACACAGTGATCACTTACTTTTTATGCACAGCACTGTGTAAAAAAGAAAAAAAAGAAAAAAACAAAACCAAAAAACAATACAGCCCTCTGTGAGAGGCAGAGCGACAAAGAACCTTGACCGTCATTGCATGCGAGCAAAAAAGCAGAAACTCAAGGCCTGTGTTATCCCTCTGCCTTGAGCTTTATTGCTGCTGGGATCCACACACACACACACACACATTTACTGTCTGTTCCAGTTTCTGTTCCACATAATGAGTCCCAATGACAACTGACCTTTCACAGCCTGGTGTGCTAGGGACGGGCTAGAGATGGGGAGGGTGGATGGGACTGTAGTGACCCCATACAGCGGGTGCCAACCTTCATTCGGTCACTTTAAAGCAGTGTAATAAGTGGCTGAATACACAAGAGAGAAGAAAGTATGAAAGGAAGGGAAAATATAAGAAAATCAGTAGGAGAGAGACAAGGAGAGAAGGACAAAAAAAAAGTACAGAGGCTGAACAGCTACTGTTACACTGTCCTTGCCGTGGGATTTTATCCTCTAAATATGCACAGACGTGTTATGTGATACCCATGGATCCACTGAATATGAATTTTGCTAAGATTACAATCAGACGTTTGAAGACAGACTTAGAAGTTGTCAGACTAATACTGTGATTGCAGTCTACCATCTAGTCTGAGCGATATGAAAAAGATGGAAGAATTTGTTCTAAACAGTGTTCAGTTGAAGACCTCGCAATCTGCTCACTTATTTTATTTTAGTACATTTTTCTAGTACTAAGATCTAGCAATAGACCTCATAATGGTAAGCAAAATAACTAGCCAAGGGGAACAAAAAACAACAACAAACCTTCAGCATCATTTTTAAGGGCTTTGTTCTTAGTAATGTTCTGTTCAATCTGCAACAGGCCACACCAGGCTGTCTTTATTATGCCTTCCAGGTCAGAAGTGATGTGTCTTCATTGCGCATTTGTGTCATGAGTGAAAGTACAGCAGCAGATGATTTGCCTCTGGCCCAGTAGAGGCAGCTGTTACAGAGGCAAAAAAGGTACGAAGCATAAGAGTTTTCACAAACCAAAGACCAAACTCCAAGCTCACCTGACCCTTGCTTGCTACGGAAGCGCTGGGCATAAACAAGCCTCGCTCCTGCTTTCTTAGCATGGCTCACCAAACGTAGGAAATTCTTCCTTAACCTTTGCTTCTGCTTTTTCCTAAGAGTTCACTCGACAAGCTTCTAAGGTATACCACTTCCTGACCTTTTCTAGCCCAGTGCTCTCAGTATCTTCAATAATTAGCTCCAATTTGCCCTAAAGTAAGCATGCCTCTCATAGCTTGCCAAAATCTACACCTCTTTGCTTGACGTGTTCTCCTTCTAGTGTTGAAGTTTGCAATTCCTCTTTTTACAAATTCCTGACAGCACATGAAATTAGCTGTATAACCAGGATTGGGTAGTGTATGTTTCAAATAGTCTATGTAGACCAGCGGCTCCCAAACTTTTTGAGCCATGACCCCCAAGATAAAATACGTTGGTGTTTGAAACCAAATATGGATTTTTAATATGGCATGAGTATTATTGTGTTAACAAATTACTGCGTTTTCACAAATCTATTTGCATTAATGTTTTCACTCTGACAGCCTTAATAAAAATCCCAAATTTATGTGATAAAGGTTGGCTATTTTTTTTTGTTTATTTATTTATTTTTTTAAACAATGAACTGGCGACCCTCTGAAATGGTCTTGTCTTGGGACCACCATGGGGGTCGGGACCTCCAGTTTAGGAAAGGCTGATGTAGACCATGCATGCTGTCCGACTTCACCTTTCTCAGAGAGTCGGTGGTACTCTGTAGATTCAGAGCAAATATTCTCAGTCGTAGCATTGATTTTCTTCATGACATGATTTATTTCTTTTATTTATTTTTATTATTTACACAACAAAAAAATCCTTTGAGGGAATGTTAAAAAGCTTAAAAACTTGATTTTTAGTGGGATGGGACTTAAAATGGACCTTAACACATTTAGCCAGTTTGACTGGTTAAAAATGGTAGAATCCAAAATGGCTACTTAGAGCACATTTACACCAAGATAGTTCAGAGGACTCTGGGAATTAGGAAAAAACTTTGCACCTTCCTTTGGCTTGGTTTGCGTTCACAATGCACCATAGGGGCAGTATTTTCCAAAACAACCACTGACCAAGAAGAAATAAAAGCCAGAGGAAGAAGAAAACCTGGTTCATCGACTGGCCGGGACTGAAAACAGCTCTTTTACCCCAAGTAAACAGTGGAGCAACAATAAATGTATGCAGTCTTGGAGCTTCTGTTTTTACTTTGTTGTTCAAACTGAATACAAATTTCACAAGAATCTGTCCAGTATGAGCAGCAGGAGAAGCAGCAAGCTTTGCACAATGTTGCTCTATGGTCTGTTATAAGTCACTTCCTCTCTTTGGTTCACTAGATGATCTCACACTGTAGGCAAGCTGCAGCAGTGTTCACTTACACGTAAACCAAGACCCCCAGTTTTCAAGCTGTTCAAGTTGTTTCTTTGATCCATACCAGAGCATAAATGAGCATTCACACCAGTTAAAAAGAACTGTACTATCCATGAAAGCAGACCAGGGCTTGTTTAAAGCAGACCACACACCAGTGTGAATGCACCCTTAATCTTGGTCTGAGATGTGGCGAAGTAGCCACAAGGCAGGCGCAATGCAAGTTTATTTCAATGTGAAGTAATTAAATGTGTAAAGAAAGGCCTGGATAGCAAAAAAATTTGTTTTTAGTCAGTTCAAGAGCAATCCCTTCTGTAGCAGAGACCAGCTACGTTTAATGTGCTCTAAAAGATTTGATGCTTTGCAGAGCTTCTTAAGACACAAAAAAGACAATAGTCAAAAGAGGCTGAGCGGGGATTCCAGGTCAAGTGTGGCTACACAGCTATGTGAACCAATGTGTGAACATTTTGAGATTATCCATAAAAATTAAATAAAATAAATGAATAAAAAAATGACACTATGATGTCTTGATGTTTAACCTAGCCACAATGAAAGGGGGGCAGTTAAGCAAAAGGTGAGAATAGACAGAGAAAGAATGTGTCTGGGGTGGAAGCGGGGGGTTCGGGAAGACCAGTCCCAGAGGCAGACTATGAGAAAAATCGCTGTGATATTCTATTGCAATTTCCCAATAAAAGTAAGGATTGACAAGAACAGTGGCCTCTTGTGCAATAACTTAAATTTCCAACACAATAAGCAGTACACTCCACTGCAGAACATTTCCTAGCTCTCACATGTTCTGCGACCAAATTTACAGCCAGCAGTTAACTTCCATTATATCCAGTCTTAGGGCAAACACAGCCCCACCCAGCCACAATTTAAAGCATACTCTCTGAGGCCAAGGCCTGAGTCATAAAGCAATGGCAGGGGGAAAAAGAAAAAACAGAAAGGAGAGCTTTAACAGAAGAGACCTAGGGCGGCAGCAGAAAAATAAGACAACTAAAAACAAATAAGTGTGAAAAGGACACAGCTCAACAATGCACAGACAGACCAAGGGAAAAAATGTTCTGGATAAAGGCAAGAAGGGGAAAATGAAAGAAGGAGCATGGCAGGAAAAGTGGAAGCTACAGAGGTGGTAATCAGAAGAAAGATGGCAGCAGTAGACACAAAGACAGAGAGGGAGATGAACATGTTCCCTGAGGGGCCGAAGTCCCAACTAACAGAATGAGACTTCTATAAACAGCAGAAACACACAGCTCCCACAGATTCATCACTCTTTGCTGCATTACCTCCTTTCACTTGTCTTCAAGTCAGCTCCTTAGCTCTGTGACCCTAAATCCCTTTACCCGAAAACACGTCAGCAGTAGCAAGTGACATATTTATCCATCTACTGTTTAGCCTTAAAGTTTTGCTTTTACCTGGATGCAAGAAAGATAAATATCTGCCACCTGCAGGAGACAGTAGCACTATAATGTTCTTGACATTTGCTCAAATGCCTTCCCTCTAAAACAAAGCAGTTTCATGCATTTTAAAATGTCACCACCTCAAAGAAAATTTTCTCAGCATAAGACAAGGCAAATGCATTTTGAGAAGTTCCAAGATTCTCTCTATTTTACTGTATCCAGTTCACACTTCATGTTTCTCCATATGCTCTAAATTTCCTCCAGCAGTTCAAAAAGAAATCCATGTGAGATTAAATTAAACTTTCAACTTTGCCCAAACTTGCATGCATTGGTGTGTCTGTGGTTTAGTGATGGACTGGCAACAAGCATGAATACATGTTAAAGCAGGCTACAAAGTGAATAATTTACTAGTTGAGATGGGGTGTTTTGTGCCTTGCCCCTGCCTGAATGCATCTTTGAGGGTGTTCTACTGCCTTCCTCTCCACTAACTTGTGCTCTACTTCGGTCTCTGGCTTCCTCTTAACTCGGTTTCTTCTTCATCTTTACAGACTTTTGTTAGAGCTTGCCATTTAAATCCAAACCCACTGGGACATGAAGAGAACCGACTTAGGGAGGCCAGTGCTAGATTTTCCCTTTAATTGCAGTACTTTTTGGTTAAGATTGTTTGAAAATCTTAAAATGCTCTTACCCTTCCTTAACAATGTGAAAGGCTTGGATGCAGCTGAGTTTCAGACAAGTATTAGCAGCTTAAGCACAATTCCAGACAAATACCTTGTTTACAAAGTCATCTTTTCCATCTCTCAGCCACCACAGTCTGCAGACATCACAAGCCGTATTGACAGAACTTCTCGTACCCGTCAGGTTGTGTTTTCTGCTTCGAAACCGTACTCATACTTGGCGTTCGCCTGACTTCCCTTCCATCTCTTCCACCCCTGCTTCACGTCTGGAATTGTGTACGTCTGCTCAGCCCATCAGCTTCCACTCGAATGCTCCTTCCACTTGATGTGACCTGTTTGTAAGTCTTTTGTAGTTAATGTCTAGATTGTGTAACTATTTCCATGTGTTTTTTTCTTTTTTGGGGGGCGGTCTAAGATGTTGCACGACAGCAAATTGGCATGATTTCCTTTGACTGGTTCAAGAGGAGTTTATTCAACAACCCTGTCATCATATTATGTCATTTCTGCTTGACTGGAGACATTAATCAGATTCACTACATCTGGCCTTAACCTTCATGAACTGGATACACTTTTGGCTGTTAGTGTAATGAATCGGACAATTACGGGCCACAGTGCAAACATTTCCTCAGCTGCTTCGTATAACTAACACCTCTTTCAGTGTATTTACTCGTGCGTGGCCCTAAATGATTAAATAAATAAATAATTTTTTAAAATGACTAAAATAGAAAAAAAAATTTAATAAAGAAATAAAAAATATATAAAATATAAAAATAAAACATTTAAATAAAACTAAAATAAAATAAAAATTAATTTTAAAACGAAATACCTAAGGGAAACAAAATAAACACTAAACAAAAATAAAAATAAAATAAAATAAAAAAACAGATCCAAGATTCATTGTATGCAAAAAAACGATAAAGATCCCTGTTTAGCTTCTAAGGGAAAATGTTTTAAATGGAAATATTGTCCTACTGTCTACACTTACTCTATTAACAAAGCCACAACCCTTCTCTCCTCCACTAAGCAGAAACTGTTTCTCAAAACTCAAGACTTGGTCCTTCAGATGCAATTGAATCTACAAACACCTACCTGTCTTACCTACTAGAAAGCAGAAAAATAAAAAAAATAAATAAATAAAAAAAATAAATCACATGTTGCTGCAAACAGAAGTATTATTTCTGGTCCCTCCATCCAGCAGGCACCACTGAGGCCTTATTAGTACTTGGAAAAGCCAGAGCAGGAGTTTACACAACGTAACTTGGTAAAAGCTCAAAGTGAGGAGAGAGACTAAACATTTCTTCCACTGCTGGCGGAACATTGTGATCCAACTAGGAGCAGCTGCATTCTTGTTTCAATAATCCACCAACAGCACACCAGCGGCCTTACAGTGGAGAGGATCAGACGAGAGACGTCCTGCGGGGGGACAAAGACTGAGACGCTCTCCTTTGTGATGCTTTAGGACGCCACGGGTCAGCCTATACTGCACATCAGACATCACAGAGACGCTGCACATATGTTGTGCTACATGTGCATCAGTGTTGACTGTTGTCTAAACAACATGTCCATCAATCTTCCTCCAGGGAGGCTACTGGTTGTTGCTTATTTAGTTTCCTCATGCACCAATTGGGTTTTCACTACCCCCATTTCCTTGCAGCTACTATTCTCTGAGTGTATAACCAGTCATTGCGCACAGCTGTCATGTGTCTGATGAAAGTGGTGTGACTGACACTTATTGTTCAAGACTGAATATGTATTTCTCCCTCCAGGACTGACGCATGCCAAGCGAAGGACATTTCCCCTGATTGATGACATCTATTTATAATGGCGCTCTCCCATTTCACTCTCATGCAGACTCCCACTCTATTTCCCTCAATCAGCCATACTGACCGCTGATAGGGCAAGCTAGAGCAACAAACTGCTACTGGAAGGAGATGAACTTCAAATGCCAAATCAAGAGGCATTTAAAATCTGTTATAATTCACCTAACTTCCCACTAAAGAGTGAAAAAAAAACTCTCTCTTGCTGCAGAAACTACTGGAATAGGTGTGTATATTTTTTGCATGAGGGGGTAACTCTTGAGCATCCAGGTTAGATCGCGAACACGATCAATATTGCACAGGCAATTATGTTTCAGCACTGCAGTCCGCTCTGTTCAGTTCCATTCAAGTGAATCCACTCTGAGGGTTTGGCTGAACCTGTGCTAAGTCAACAAGTCTGCATGAAAGATGGGTCTTCCCAAAGGCACTGACAGAAGCAGCAGCAAGGAAGGGGGAAGAAGGGATGATGGCCTGAGCAGATGAGAGGGAACAAGGGCAGACTTAGCAGGAAAACGAGGCATCTGGTTGCCACTGCTGCAGATGTTATGTGTCTTTACAGTTTTTTATAAGGTCTGCAATAGAGATGAGGAACTAGAGTGCCTGTCTTAATTCTTTTCCTAGTTTTTTTTTTTTTTTTTTTTGCCCTGGTTCTCAACAACTTCCCCACAGTAACCTATTGAAACTAACCAAACTGAGTGACAAAGAAAAAATCCTTCCTACTCTCAAGCAGCATCAGCAACTTTATTTTAAAAGTATTTTAATGTAATTTATTATTTTATTGTGATTATGTGTTGATGCCTTTTACTATTCTAAATATCTGTAATGTCTTTGTTTTATGTAAAACACTTTGAATTGTCCTCTACATGAAATGTGCTATACAAATAAACTGCCTTGCCTAAACTCTGCAAACCTAAAACACTGATAGTTAACCGCTTCTGAGTCTGATCTGATTCTGTTTCTCAAACTGATCATTGTTTATGGGTTCTTTGAGTGCATTAAAATACATTTTCTGTGTAAACATGTATCAGCACATGAATTATTCTCATTGCTTTTGCTGATAATCATTCAGTGAGCATAATGAGAAGCAGTTGTTTCCATGTTATTGTTGTGTAGTGAATTGTAATGCAGATGACTCAGGTGTAAGCCTCTGAATGATGGATCTGGTCACTTGTGACATGAATGCAATAAGAAGATATGATAAAACCTTCATGTAGAACCTACTAAACAGAAAACAAAGCTTTGAAATGCATTTTTAAATTGCTTTTATGTTAAATGCCACGGGCAGCGTTTGTTTCTATTTTGTTTTGCAAGTTGAGATAAAACTGAGTCCGATTTGATTGTGTTGGACAATCCTCAGCTGCAATGTTCCCCAATTCAAACAGCTACTTGCCTTGGAAATTATGATTATATCCTTCCAAACACATGATACCAGAGAAAAAAAACATAAATCTAAAAGGCTTTTTCTGTGCAAATTATGAATTGATCTTAGCTCTGCTCAACTAGCACTGATATAATGCCAGGCATGAACAGCAAGCATGCTGCGCTCCGTGTGCTTGTCTCTGTTCTCAGTCTGTCCGGAGGTAAAAATCTCCCCCTCCTCTACAATCCCTTTTTTCGTCCTCAGTCTGTTGGATTTGATCCTCCCAGTGTGTCGTCCATGGTGTCTGCTTCTGTTCCCCTTTCTGTCGGTGAGCTGAGGGCCAGCAGAGGGAAACGTGCTGCCAGCATCTTGGCCTGGTTGCCTGGCTCTCCACAGCCTAGTCATTACTGCTGGCTAACAAGCAGAGAGTGAGGGACGTCTGCGGCTGCTCTTCCCCTTAACTAACAAAGAGAAAGACCTCACGGGTAACTGGTAGCAGCAGCAGCACAGAGGCTCAGGTTCCTGCTGGACACATAATGGGGCTTTCTCATTATAGGCTGTCTTCTGGGGGAAAAAAAAAAAAAAAAGTTGTGCACGCTGGGTTACAGGTCCTTTCAACTATGCACAGTGAGACTGCAGGGGTAGAGAGGAAGGAACATTATGTACACGACCTGTCACATGCCACTGCTTTGAATTATCTGATACTTGAGTGTGTGTGTGTTCTGTGTCATTGTCACATGGCTTCAGCTAAAAATGTTTACACGCTTCCTTAATGTAATTTTTGTGGTGATATGGATGTGAAGGCAAAGGCAAGGAAGTGGAAATACATGGACTCACACAGCCCTAAATATACAGCATATTATACTAAACACAGACACACAATGTGGATAAACTTACAGTACATGCAAGTGTGTATCTTGAGCAATGTAGGGATTCAGGAAGTACATATTTATTAATGACTTTATACGCATAAATCCTCAGTCCACAACTTGTTTCATGCTTGTTTTATCAATTTTCAGTAGTTTGTCTGAACTGAGTCGGCTGCGTTTGGCAGCTCTTTTGTTCACATTTCATTGAGTCAGCTCAATATCTCATCTTTGCAGAAGCACAAAAGCCTCTCGCTTTAATATAAGCTAACGAGGCTGATGTTGTCCAACTTGGTCATGCAAATTTACAAGACTATTATGCTTCCAGCTGATGGTAGGCAGCCCTACAAAGCAAATACAATATACAGTCAATTATGTCTGCAGCTTCTTGTACAAGTCATGGTTCAAGCACTGCCACTAAAATGAGTTTCTAGAGTAAAGTTGTGTCACTAAACTGGAAGTAAAACAAATACCACAATATCTGTAAATCCTAACGCAATCTAGTGCAACAGTCCTGTAACATGCTGGTTTCATAAAGAACGTAACGCTTTCTTCTTTGTTGACTGTGTAGGAGAGTGTTATGATTCCTCAGCCTGTAGTTTGTGCTGATGTTTTACAGGGTCACATTATGCTGTCAGGGTTTTTATTAATCGTTCAGTACAACACAGAGACAACATCATTGTTTTGCTATATGGGAGATGAAGTTGCTGACTGCTACTGAGCAAAGTATTATGATCAGTGTAGTTTTACAGGGCATTTTTACAGCATCCAGGTTTTGAATCTGATAAGGAAATTGGCAACAGGACAACTAGACATGCATTCAATTTATTCTGTTTAAATATCATGTGAATATGTGAAACAGTTTCCATATATATTGGGGCTTTAAAGCTCTGGTGAGAAATATCTGCCAATGTTTTCATATCACAGAAAACCACAGCTGGATGTTCAATGTTATCTCCATGTAATTTGAGACCACACACTGCATGCAGGTGCTTCACTGTTCTCAGTTTCATTGCTGCTAATGTTACACGAGAGCTGTGATATACCAGGATGCAGATGCAGAGTCAATAAGGTAGAATTGCTAAGCTTATTTCATGGTGTGTTTGGGACTTTTTAAAATAAAAAAAATATTTGTAGTATTTTAAAGTGTTGATTACTTTTATATAGAAGTAGGGCTGGGCGATATGGCCTAAAAATAAAATCTCTGATTTTTTATTACCAAATCCGATTTCCGATTTTAATCGATTTTTTTTCCTTTTCTTTTACAAAACATAAATAAACTTATTAAAAACATTCATTTGTTTATATAGATGAATGCTAGCAAAAATGAAGCATATAATGTCATAGTTCTTCCACCATATAACCTCATATCTTAAATTGAAATATGTGACACAATGCATCCGTGATCTCTTTCCATCTGGATCCTTATCATACAGGATCCACTGCAGAAATAATTCCCCTGATGAAGGTTGTCGCTTAACTAGTGTTTGTGGGTTAAGTTGATTTCTGCATCCCATAGAGAGCAGCATTTCTCACTGCAGTTATACGCACAGCTAAATCCCAGGCGTGAGTGAAGGGTCACTTTACTGAAAATCTGTCAGACAAACACCGTTCTGGTGTAGAGGGAGGGCTAAGTCTGCTGCTAACTAACTATGGAAAAAAATCCCGATTTTCAAAAAAATTAATCTCCAGAAAATTCGATTTATCGATTTTATCGATTAATCGCCCAGCCCTATATAGAAGGAACCTGTTTCATCCAGTGGTCTCAAACTCTTGGCTGCACCTGAAACAATCCAATTATAGTTCTCAATTTCCTTGTATGGTCAAATTCTCCAGTTCCTAGCTAGAGTGTTCAATTTATCCATCGCAACCATTTCTGGAAGTTTCTCTACCCCAAAAAGCAATTACTGACAAGGATGGGACTGTATTGCTTTAGACGAGGAGCTTTTGCAAGCCACAAGGAAGATGCTAGCGAGGGAAAAGCAGCAGCACCTGGTTCACCATCACATTTTTGCCTGCACTATTTGACCAATCGGAAAACAATGCCTCAATATACTTTCATTTTCAGGAGAAAGAAAGTCGAGAAGAAAGTTGTCCCTCATCCTGAAGTAACTACAACATATTTAGAGTTATGATGAGTGTAAAAGTAATCTGGTGAGACCAAAGATTAAGAATTAAATAAGTGAAAAAGATAGCTTTAAGTGTTTCCTGTTGCACTATGGTCATTATAAATTTTAATTGCCAATAATATCCTCTAACCAGCTTCCCCACAACCCTGAAGTGGAATAAGCAGTGTAGAGAATGAATGAATGAATGAATGAATGAATGAATGAATGAATCCTCACTCACCCATGCAGCTGCCAACTGAAATGTCTACACGTGCAACAAATAAATAAATAAATTAGGAAAAATGGCAGGCATAATCATATTTCAGTGCAATCACATGTGAATTCAGGCTAATGTGTCAGGTTACCCACAGAGGCCTCAGCAGTGCCGCTGCCCAGAGACCAAGGTTCTGACCCCTAGTAATAGGTCTCCTGTGGTTGAGGTTCAGGCAAGTCTATGATGCTCAATATACTTGTAAACCGGCTCACTCCTCCCCTGGGACTGACTGACTCCTCCATGCTGCAACATCCCAGCACCTTCCCTTCCTCCTCCATCACAATGAAATGAAGTGACGCTGTTGCCAAGGTTACTAAGGAATGGAGGGGGGAGAGGTAAGGTGATATGGATGACATGGTTTGTTATCAGCCTACATTGTTGATGTGAGAAAAAATGTGATGAAAGGTTGTAGAAAGTACAGGAATTTTATGCAAGGAGGGCACGGAGGAAGAGTAAATCTATATTTTTAAGGAGTTGCAAATATATCAGCATATTTAGTGTGCATGTGGTTGCACACACACGTGTTAGCAGAACAGAGGTTGGTGAGGCTGAGCCGACTCTATGGAATGTAAACTAGGCAATGCCGCACTCCTGCATGGCCTCAGTCACACTCCCCACTGGGAACCAGCATGCTGCTGGAAGCCCACATACATTTACACACCCACATTCATCCCCCAGTACACATCCCGCATCATACCTGATAAACTTGGTACCGTCAAGCATTCCAACTGCCACAGTGATTCACTTGCCTTATTTCTATCTCAAAGCACATGCAGATAAGTTGAGTTCAAGCAGAAGCAAGCAGTTACTTACCATACAGTATCATTTCACAGCTATTTGATACTCACAGCGCCGCAGCTATCTCCCCATGACTGCCCGAGGAAGGTTCAATGCTTTAATCTAATCTGATGACAAATGCCTTGATTAGCCTCACCACTGATTAACCTCTTCCTCATCTGCTCACCTATAACTGAGCATGTCTCGTTTCACAGCCCCTCCTCTCACTGAATGCGGCTCGACAATAGCCAGAGTTGGCCGAGTGTGTCGCTGGCTTGCTGCATCGTGTGTGTGTGTGTGTGGCGCGGTGGCCATCCTGTACCCATGCCTCACCAACCATCTGCAGCCCACTGAGGGACACATGATGATGATGGCTGAGTCACCCATTAGCCAAAATTAGACCCATTCTTCCACCGTTCAAGAGAGGGCTGCAGGCGATGTCATGCAGTCAAAGCCATTACAAAAAAACAAGAGCTAAACTGATTTTGCTCTGCAAATACCATTAGCTGGTGCCCTGAGATTATAAATATCCGAACTTCCAAGCTGAAGAAGAAAATGGACTCCAATAGGGAATCATGTTAAGAAAATCCTACATTAGTGTCATGGACTTCTCTGATTGCCAAAGGGCTGCGAGGCAGGCAAAGGCTACAACTAAGAACAAAGAAACAACAGCATTGCTGAGAGGACATGGATGCTGGGCGACTTCTGTGAGAAAGATGTGCTAAAGATACAAAAAAACAACAATATTTTAGCCTTCAGAACAGTTAAATGCTTACATCGCTTTAACAACCAAAGGTAACTGCTATGAAAGAGTTTAGAAATGTAGAGGTCTAAGTAGCTGCTATAATGGTGATCCATGCTGATCAAAGATGGGTGATCCCCATCTTTCACCACACACTCACACAAGCCTGGTTGTCTCCTTTTCACAATCTTTTCCTGAGGATTCCTGTCAAATGCCGAAAACTGTTGCCTAGCAACTAAATATTCACCCTGCAGAAATCCACCAGATTATTTCTTTCCAAGTTTCACATTTCTGAGACAAAAAGAGAAAGAAAAAGCAAAAAAAAAAAAAAAAAAGAAAGGATATCTTTGTGATGGAACGTTTACAAATCCCACTTGTGCACCTGTAGTGGAATGCACTTCAAACCCTGGCAAATGCAGGCAAATTCACAAAGCCAAAGACCTGCGGAAGCATCACACATATTCCAGGTTGAATGTGTTAATTTGGCCAGTCTTACAAAGCAGTATAACCATCTAACCAAAAGCTACAAGGTACACTCCGCTAACTTAAATTCTTCATGCCCTTTGGTTAAATCAGGTCTTTTATCCAAATATCCTTGTGAAAATTTTCCTCTGTTATGGCTGTTGTGTGGCTTTTTTTCTCTGTCTCTGAATGTTTTCAAAACCTTCTAGATTTATGAATATTGAAATAAAAGTCAAAGTCATATATCTACTGACTAGTGAAGTTCCAATGCAAACGCTCAAGAAGTGAACAT
This sequence comes from Melanotaenia boesemani, assembly GCF_017639745.1. Taxonomy (NCBI): domain Eukaryota; kingdom Metazoa; phylum Chordata; class Actinopteri; order Atheriniformes; family Melanotaeniidae; genus Melanotaenia; species Melanotaenia boesemani. Next base: position 19,047,949 of record NC_055703.1, read on the forward strand.
ATTTCTCCTTTGAAGACTAAGTGTGTGCCTGTGGCTTGCCGGCAGTGTGGGCTGAACTCTGGACTCCAAGTAATATCTCTATTTATTCAAGACAACAAAGGCCCTCTTTGATAAATGCCATGAGGTGGGGGCTAACATTGTGGTAATGCATCATTTCCAGTCCATATTTGTGTCTGATTGGATACTGAATGCTAAATATTTCATGTTAAAATATCCCATACTTATTAGAATATATCTGATGCTAATTGTTGTCTGAAGATCTTTTACTCTTGTGTTCAGCTAGTTTTTTTTGTTGCTATATAATGTGCCTGTTAATAAAAGCTGGTGAAGGTTTATTTACTTTAATCATAGGTACAGCAGTTACTCCACTTCATACAAAGAAAAGAAACCATAATGCACCACAGATAATGAAGCCTAATCACAGCTCTCATGTGTATTTGTGCTTCATACAGTCCCAAATGCATGTGTAATAATAGATCTATCAAGTCATACACAGACAAGATGGAAAAGGAGAAGCAAACAACAAAGATTACCAATTTGAAACTATGAATCATTAATTTGATGGAATTAATTAAAAATAAGAAAAAGAAAATGATCAAATCAGTTTCACAATTTGGTGAAGCCCTTTTGATCTCTAAAAAATGTGACTAAAATGTTGGCAAATTCAAGTTATAAAAATATGGACAGGAACTGAAAACCCACCAGCTTTAGTTGGAATCTATCAGCAACACTTATGATCTGATCAAACATCCAATCAGAATAAAAATGAGTCATGTAAACACCTCAGCTTATTCAATCAGCCTCCATCTATCGTATCAGCAGGAATAAATAACCATGTATACACTCATCCTGATAGTTTCTGTGGTGTATGTTTTTTCTGCGCTTGCTTGAACCACGTGGGGGTTAGGGGATGGCGGCAGCAAAACAGAACTGAACTGTGGTGGATACAACATTTTTTTGGATTATGGAGCATTGACGGTCAAAAGTCTTTGTCTTCTAATCCACTATTGTGTTTGACCTATCATGTAAACATGAAACTGACCGGATCAGAAAGTAACTTAATGACACTATGAATCAGTAATAATGAATCACTCTCCCTCCTTTTCCCCATGGGGATGTACTTGAATGTGTCATATCAGAAAAACTGATTGATCAACTTCTGCAAAAAAAAAAAAAAAAAAGAATTAATGAAGAGTATTGATGCTTTCAGTGGATGTATTTGCACATCCACCATCACAACCATGCACTCTGAGAAGTCAGGGAATAAGTGTACCAACACTGACAACTCGAGAGGCTTGTTCTCTTTAATAATTAATAATGTTCTTCTAAGACATAAAATGAGCTCTCTTATCTGATGTATCCTCCATGCAAGGCTACTTATTAGGATCACAACATTTTCAATTTCATGTGGAAATATGAGAACAGAGCAAAAGGATGTGAGAACGCAGGTTTGCCATAGGTAAGCAGATAAGAACTAAAATAATTGTACCACAAGTTCATTTTTAGGTCTCTAGTGATGATCCCATCAACAGAATCCAGCAGATACTCAATCTGGAGGTTATAACCCCATCGGGTACGGCTAGCGTAATGCTCCTTGGGTCCTGGATCTATGTGGATATCAGTAACTTAAAGCCACAGAGGGTAAGAACAAAAATGCAAACTGATCTCTACAGTAGCTGTCACCAAAGCCCACATTGTGCACTCATGCTTATGCAAATATTTATCCGAATTCACACTTCCCTTAATTTGACAAGAGCAACCCAGTCTTGAATGGCTTTGGATGCAAAATGGTAATTACTCTTAAACCGTGCTGCAATAATGAACTCGTTAGCATGCTCAGCCTCCTGGAATTCATTACTCTGCTCGATGCTGCACTCCTGATGGAGCAAAACCTGATCTGTTTTCATTCCCAACTGCTCAAAGGGATGCACTCTGAAGGGAGCTGTAAGACACACTGCAATGTTGCCTGCTACATGCCCAACAGCCACTACAAACTGCTTGTACAGTAAACTCGGATCAGATGTATCAGCTCCTCTAATAAGATTGATCAGTGTTGTCTCTGGCTCCTACTGTCGCACATGATCACATACTTAATGGAAAAGTGTGAGGATGGCAGTAGAGGTAAAACTTGTGCAGCTTACATGGCTCTAAATGTGGTTAAAGGACAGTTTTAAACCAACAGTGACTAATTAAGATTAATAAAATTTTCATTGGAAGCCTTTTCTTTCCACAAAACAAGGAGAAATCCAGCTATTCAACTAGAACTGAAATATCGGCAACATCTCAAAACAAGCCCAGAACAATTTGACTGTTTGCACATACATATCTTTGATTTTCAGTCCTGTTAATCTTGCAAAATTATTACTGACATTTAATTTCAAACGTCAAATAGCACTTGAGTTTAAGCAATCCTTTCTGTAAAACTACATTAAGTAGAAACTAGTTTCTCTTCCTCTTTTACAACTGAAACCAGTACATGAGCAAACATTAAACTAGAGGAATTTCTTTCCTTTTTAAAAGAAAAAAAAGCTGTTTGTGGTTCTGTCGAGAGAAAAAGAATCTGCCGTGCTTTCAGCAACCAAAGTTTGATTTTATAGTTGTTAATCTCAAAATATAGTAGCCATGCAGTTTCCAGTGCGGTACGGTGTACCCTTACCAGGCCGAAACAATTTATTATTTTTAATGTCAATACTATTAAAAAAAAAAAAAAAAAAAACTAACATCAATAGTCTAATTAATTGCTTTGGGGTGCTAATTGCTCTGTGCTGTCCACCCACACAGGGTGAGAAAAAAAAGTTTAATTTGTAACTACTCTGTGCATTTGTTTCAACTTTGTGCTTTTGAGTCTATGTTTTGGTGTCATCTGTTCTCTGTTGCATGCATGAAACAATGTAACAGGTAAAGTGAAGCTATATTGTTGCACTTGTGATTAAAAACTTCCGAACAAGTGTCAATATCTAACAAAAGCAGTAAAGAAAGTGAGGCCAAACTATGTGAAACTGGCAACAGAGGCGAGAATGCACGGCCATAAACTCTGCTGCTGATGAAAGCAATATTGTGGCCAGAGCACCGGCAGCTCTCCTGCTGATAGTTATACAGCTGCACCACAAAATAAAAAGTGGTGACAAGGAAAAGGGACTTGCTTTGCGCCAACCCTGCCCCTTTAAAGATTTCTGTAAAAAAAAAAAGATCCCTGCATCCAGGCGATTATCTGGACCACCCCCAAAATCGAATCACTTGCTTCCTTAATCCATTTAGAAGATTTCCTAAAAATTCATCAAGATCCATCTATTACTTTTGGAGTTATGACAGACAAACCAATGCCACCAAAAACATAAAAATGTAAGAACTCCAGTCAGCATTTGGCCTCTTTATCTAAGAAAAATGCTTGCAGGCACTCTGCCTGTTAGTCCGTTTGAGTCACTCACACCATCAAACTGGTTTACAATCATTGCACATATTGCTTATTACATTTCAGATGGGTGTTTGGGAGGTAAACATTTGAATGGCAGTACAAACAACAGAGTACTGTGACAGACACTCTTCTGTTATTGCCAAGTCTGTCACACAACAGAAACTGTAAAATGATCACACTCTGCCAAATGGAGCTAGACCATTTCCTGGAAGAGGCAGACATTTATGCAATGTTAGCAAATATGACATATAACTAATAATATAACTGCACTTCCTGGAACTTTGGATAAAATTGTTGGCTAAATGGCTGATATCCGTAGAAGAGACCAGCTTTTTACTGCTTTGATTCCACACCTGGAAGTGGGGATGCTTTAATAGGGTTGTAGTGTATCTACTAAAACGATTCAAGGATTAAAGCATTTAATGGAAACAGCTGGGTAGCATGTGGGTTAATGTAATGGATTTGCATGTTGAACAGAAGTGGCTCTAAGCCCAATTTATCACACAGTCATCAACAGGGCAGAGCAGCCGCTCCATCTCTCTGATGCTCAGGCTTGCTGGCCCAGCATCTCCAGCTCTTCCGTTTCACTCCCTTCTAAGTGCCTATCAATTGAGGCAGTAAAGCCATCAGTGCCCGCACTTAGCCTGCTTGTATCATTGCTTAGATGGTTGTATATGTGTAAGAGAAGCTTCAGTCTTTGAGGGTGCTTGTATGGAACCCTCTTGATATGACTCTGCAGCAGAGGTTGGAGCATTAATGAACGTCTACCACAGCCCTGGTTCGTGTTTGTGCATCCCTCACCTGTTGCTCTGGGCATCAGATCAACATGGCCTGAACTAAATGGGCTCTACCTTCACTATTTCCTGTCCCCACGCTTCATACTCTGCTGAATAGAGATCAAGAAATTAGTGGAGGTATCTAATCCTGATTCCAAGGAGCTTCTACAACAATCCACCCACAAGTGATTTCAACAACTGTCCAGGCAGAACTCAAGTCAGAATGTGAAAATCAGAAATAACTCCAGGAAAATGGGTCAAGACAAACTGAACAAAGTAGATTGGATAAGTCCAGGACAATTTTGTTTATTGTTCAGCTGATCATAATGATCTTGCAGTCATAAAAATAAAAAAAAAAGAATGGAAATAGAACAATTAGAAATAAGAAAAAAAATGCTGGCATCAGCTCCACTACTTGCCATAAAAAGAGCACTCAATTATCTGCCAGGAGCATTCCCAGTTTATTTGTTTTCTTGTCTGTTTTTCTAATCAAAGCTCATAAGGATGCTCAGTCACTTGGATGCCAGGATGTACATTTTCACCAATGGTTTTACCAGAATGTGCATCCTGACCCACAGGTGTCTTCTGTAGTGTTCAAATAAACCCAGCATTGTGCAAGTACAGGCAGTCTTTGCAATTGTTTTATGAGGATGGAAAAGCATGCAACGCCTTTACTGCACATACTGCGGTTTTATTGTTAAAACTCTGTAAATAACTTCTGTTTGCTTATTATTGGGTAACTTGTGGTGCACTTGTTCTCCCATGTTTAACTTATAAAGAAGGACAACTCTTCTCCTAACATTTCTAACCTGCTCAAACTCACACTTTTTCATTTGCTCAACTAAGACATTTAGGTATATTAATATTGATTTAGCACCATGTACAGTACGTATCAGGGTTTCTTTCTGCAGTCGAAACTTGAAAGGTGTTTTCTAACTTTGAATAAAAGCTTTTGCTACATGACATAATCTAAATGTATATGTGAATGTAAAAAAAAAATAAAAATTAGGATTTTGCTGCAGGTTTACAACTTAGAACACCAATGTGACTTAGGAATATGCTACCTGTAAGTTTTATATCTTACAAAAGTCCAGGAGGGAGTGTTAGCAGGTGTGTGTAAAAAAGAAAATGAGTGAAGAATGAAGAGCAAACATGAGGCTCTCGCTCGACCCTGCGAGCCATCTGTTCGTCTTACACAAGCAAACTTCATCCAGACTTCAAATGTCCTAAATATCAGACGACTATAAGGCATGAAATCCGGAGATGATATTGGGTTTAAACTAGGCGGACCTATTCATTTTAGACAGAAATGGCCTATGGAGTTTATCTGGCTGCAGTATTGCAAAGAAAATAACACTGTGAATTCTATACAACTCTTAACAGCGTGGCCTGACATGACCGTGAACTTTAACCATGCAACACTCGTAAGTCACAGCTGCTGCATTACCTCTACTGGGACAGATGTGCTCACCAAGCAGCAGTGTGTCCACAAAAGAGGCTCAAAAGAAACTAACATTTTAAACTAAAAGGACTTATTATGAAGGAAGAGATGTCATTAGGAAAATTCACATTTAATTGTTTAAAAGAGGAAAAAAGTTTTTATTTTATTTTGTTTATTTTTTTTTATTTTTAATTGTAAAAAGAAAATAAGAAAGAAAGAAAGAGACAGACTGCAAGTGCAATCGACAAACGACTGCAAGTCATTGGAAGTGACACCAATATGGCAGCCAATGAACCTAAATGGACTTCCAACAATACCATCTATATTTAGTCCATCTTAATTTCATTACTGTTAAATAATTGGGTAAAAAACAAAGTGCTGGTTTATTCTGAAGGAAGGGAGCAAAATTATTGGATTAACTTGTTTTGTCTGTTCAAAAAAACACTTCTTTCTTTTTCTCATGAATCATCTTTTTCCTTTTGAATAAAACAATTTTAGTTGTTTTTACGCATGTCTGTAATTTGTAAATTTAATTTGTGCATTATGGTTAAACTAAGCCTATTTAGGTGCTCAAGGAGGAAAAGTTCATCTAGAGCCTTGATGAATCAGATATGTGATTCACAGGTTAAGTAGAAACAGTTAAATTGGCATTTCCCTGAACAGCTACTAACATACGTGCAATCATTAACGGATTATAACCTTGAATGCAACCCTCGCCGATCTTGACTGCAGCCACGTTTGAGCTTTCGTCTGTGAAATTACTCCATATTATTAAGTCCTTTTGCGTGTTGCATGCTACAATCTACAATAACCTAAACTGCCACATGAAAATCCTCAGGTTTGCTTTAAAACTTTAAAGAGCAAATGTGTGAGAGCTACTGCTAATGTGTGTTTACTTCACAGCATCAACACTGTAGAAGCATTTCAGCCAAAGACTCAGCTCAGGTCAATCTGAACACAAAAATCGCCTCACATTACGCTGTGATCGGGAGTCTACATGACAACAGCACAGACCCGAGACTCAGACATTCGCATAATGTCAACCTGCGTTACATCTTTCCACTCCACATTAGGGAAGAGCACTCTAAATGAATATGCAAGGCTGCAGCAGACACAGCTTTTGTCCTTACTCCCATGTTTTATTTAATGAGCCTGGGGTTGGTTTTGACTTGATTTGCATGTGCTTGTTATGGAATCACATTCACTGCTTGCCCCCCCTCCCCTCCCCCCCTCCGCGCAATATAAGGGCATTTTGATTCCATTTTTCGCTTGGCTTGTCTGTCAGTTTACGAGAGCAGAAGGACCATGACTCAATTTTCCACCAAGGAGGATTCTGCGGGCTTTCATTTGTGTGCACTTTCGCATCAAGGCTGGAGGTTCAGCTGTTCAAAAAGTGTATGTGCGCATGTGAGCATATGTGCCTGTGTGATGTGAGGTGTGTTGTTTGAAGCAGAGTTGTGGGAAAGTGGTTGCTCCCCTTCTGAAGCGAATAGTGCTGATGTGGTCCCTCTCACAGAAAACAGCCTGAGAATACCAAGTAAGGAAGCTACAGGATAGGAATGAAAAGGCCTTGAAAATATCTGCGGCCAGTTACAGTCTGGTTTTGATGGCACACTAAAAAGACAAAGATATCAAAAATCCCTTTTCTGCTCCCCGCTCTGATCTGAAAACGAGGATGAAAGCTGCTCATTGCAGAGTTGGCAATTATTAGCACCGGCGGCAGGGATGTGTCCCATTTTGATGATGTCAATGCTTTGTGAGTGAGGGATGGGTCAGCAGTGGCGTCACGGACATCTGATGCCGATAGCGCTGCGGCGAGATGTCAGTCAAGCTCGCGCCATCGTTGTGTGATGAGGCCTGGACAGACACGCATGGGGGGCCAGATGTGACAAGGCAAACAAAATGGGGATGATTCAACCCTGCAGTAAGGATGGAGGCAGGCGTGGAGAAAAAGAGGTGGGAGGGGGTGTGTGGGGGGGGGGTTACACAAAGCACATGGTGAAGAGAGAAAAAATTGAAAGAAGGGAGGAGAAAAAGAAGAGGTGGAGAGGACAGCGCGAGAGATGATCATGATAGGGACAACAAATGGGATTTTATATACACAGCACAGAGGAATTCACCAGGGGGGTGAAAGGAGGGATGTATTAACAGGGAAGAGCACGGTGTGAATGAGGCTCGTTAATGAAAAGGGGGGGTGCCGCTGAGACGGAGAGCGATCGGGAATACATCTTTTGAATAGTTGAACCTTGTTGTAATAATGACTGAATGGCGAGGCGATGGAAACAGAATTAAACAAGTGGCCCGAATCAAAGTTGAGAAGTGGCAACCAAGTCAAAGAGATGCAGCGTGACTGAGTAGGGCACATGACCTTTTTCTCCACTGTCTCAGCACACACACACACACACACACACACACACACACACACACACACACACACACACACACTCAGTCCAGTCAGCTTCGGCGTAGCTGCTCTGTACTGTAGCATAAGGAGGAAGCAAACGTGCCGTTTCTCCTGCAGAATTCCCCGAGCGAATCCAAGACGCTGCTGTATGCATGCGAAACAGGGCATTACAAAACAAGAGAGCACATCCTCTGCAGACTTTCACTGAATAATTTACTGATCGGTGTTAAAAAATAAATAAATAAATAAAAAATACACGGTTTGTTTATATATTTTCTGTAAGCAGACATCTGGCACAGTTCCATCTACAGACAGCTTATGTGAACTTTTTTACTTTTGATCTTAGATAAAGTGTGTGTGTGCTGATGTTTCCTCTGACAAAATCTGGTGATGACTTCCTTTATTCAGTGAGCTTTGAATCTGCCTCTGAATTAAGTTTGGATGTAGAAATACTAAACGCTGCCCAGCATGAAGCTTTGACCTTTTCAGACTCACTTCAATCAATTCAAGATTAATGTTAATGATGAATGTTGTGGTAAGACATCTTTCACTTCATTTGTACAGCAGAGGGGGTTAGCGATGGGGTGAATGTTAAAAGTATCATGTGAATAAAAGGTGTGAGGCTGACACTGAGGCCATCTGGAAAGGCTAGTGGGAGCTGGGGACCTGACAGAGAGAGCAGACTGTCACCTCAAATGAAAACCTGAGCTTCGGCAAGTGTCTGGCTGTGTGCACGTGGAAAAGAAATGCACAGATGGATCGAGTACAAGGAATTTTACAATTATCATGAGAGCACTGGGATTTAACATTCTAATATAGCTGTACATATTTATCAGCTGCTTGTGTTTATATAACAGGCCATGTGAAAGAAAATGGGTGGAAAGGAAAGGAAGCAAGAGAGACGGTGACAGATGGAGAGAAAATTATATTGTAACTGTGACAGATCATTTTGAAGGGGTAACTCGTGACAGAGCTACTGATGCTTTGATGTTATTCACATGACTTCAGCGTTATGCATTTACAAGCAAAAGAAAAATCTGGATGAATGATTAATCTGATTAGAGGGAAGAAACCCCATGATGAGAGAATACACGCAAAAATTCAAAATCTTGATTCTGCATTAAGAGGCTTTAAAGCCAATAGTAAACCTGTTGTAAAATCAATTTCAGTGGCTTCCTGCAGATGCAAAGAGGTATTTACAGCAAAAGAAAGGGAACAAATCCCTGTGTTGGTTTGAGTCCACATTGTGGATGGGCAGACAGGCAGGCTAGACCAGTCAAATCCCCACGGAAAGCCACGGGAAAACTTCAAAGGAGCACTGGACGTAACCTGAGAACTGGTGCTCATAAAGAAAATCTTAATACTCAAACTTCAGTCTAGCAATTACGTTTTTTTTAGCATTCAACCTTTTTCTGACAATCAGCATAATGCTGGGTGGGAGATGTGGGGAAAGAGAAGCATGGTGCAATGGGAGGAGATAATATACCTTTTACCCTCTGGGAAGGTTCCTTATAGGCAGTGCAGAGAATAATAAAATGAATGAATTAAGGTTTACAATATGGAATAACTTTAATTTAACTAGCTGATCCATTTAACCTGTTAAATTAGATGCAACATCTGAGTATTGCAGTTTCCATCTTTGCATTTAAAGACATGATTTATATGCACCACCAGAAAATGTCTTTTTTTTTTTTTTTTTAAACAAAATTGCTGTTTTGCTTTGCACAGCAGCTTTAAAGGTTCAGCATTTTTATCCCTTTTTCTCCAACATCCTGCGCTCAGCTTTTCCACATTTAATTATTTGGAGGCATTATTTGCTTAGCTTGTTAAGTGTGTATCCTCACCTTCATGGTCAACCACCACCCCACATAGAGAGTCACTAATGGGATATTTAGTTAGTTTTCATTTTTCTTTTTGAAGTAAAATTGTGTGAAGTAGCGTCTTATCTGCAGTAGACAGCGCTCATTTTGGAAAATCGGTATGGATTCCTGATGGAGGAGCCAACCTAACTGCAGCTCAAAAGAGGCACAACACAAGAGCAAATTATCACCAAATAAAACAAGCAGAGGCTCAAACCATTTGTAGCATTTTAGCAAACACAGTGATTTTTCTTTCTATCCTGTATCTTTTTGCATCAGTTATTTACCTCATTTTCTCAAATAAAGAACATTTGTATTGTAATAATAGTACAGTCTGTGGTGCAGGTATTTTGAAAATAACTAACGCATGAGCGAAAAGTGTATAAAAATGTCCTTATCTAAGAATTTGTTTGAGGAAACCTTTTGAAAATCTTAGCTATTTAAATGGCAAAAATGAACTTTTCTTTTGCCCATCATCCAAGCAGCAATCAGTTGGCTCACCTGTAAGGAAACCTCCCTAAAACTCTAAAATGAGAGCTCTCTCAGTATACTGACTACTTATTCTTCAAGTATACTTTGCACAACCCCACTTCCAAAACACAAAACAGCAGCTTTAAGCTGTTATGTTTTTCTTTAGCTGTTACTGACAAAAAAAATATAAACTGTTTCCTATATTTCTATCTTTGAATTGCTTATTTTGTGTGACACACACGTCATTTGAGGCATTGACTAAATTATTGTCACTTCCAAATGAATATATTCAATAACGTGACAAAAAGATGAGGTTTTCAAAACATCTGCTACCAACTGCAGTTGCTTTTCTAAATGTACTAATTATTTTTATTTTCCAGTTTCCAAGAGTCATCCCAGGTATTCTGACCACTGCCACAGGCTGCACATAAACAAACCACACTAAACAGCATGCAGAGCACGTACACAGATCTGCTGTGGCAAGTTCAGCTTTGATTTTATTACACCACTGCCTTGAGCCTGGTTAGAGCTGGTCTGCAACAGTTTGGGTCTACTGCTTCTTGCAGTGCAGCCTAACATAGTAGGTCAATGCACACGTTACGCAATAGTGTCTGAAAACGGGCTAGTATGCAAGCAAACACACACATGCATTGCCGCCCCTTGGCTAGATAACTACTCTCCCTGCTTTCAGCATAATATATGTTGTTTGTTTGCTGAAACTGTCCTAGCAGGCAGCATTAACCTGATGCAGCCAAGCGAAGCTTGCACTGGACACACCCTCTGTCAACAACGGTAAGCAAGTAGTGCGCTGCACTGCCAGAGATATGGCACAACAAATCTATGCCTCTCACAGAAAGTGAGGCTGGATACAGTATGTGGTAGAATTTGATAAAAAGCAAAGGTCAGGAGGCAGGTGAGCGCACCATTTACTTATTCTGACAATCCCGATCCATTGCGGGCCGGGACCGGGCCAATGGCCGTCACCTGAGAGGAGCAGGGGGAGAAAAAAAATGAAGGGTAAAAGGAAAAACTGGCAGGCAGCTTATAACAAACAAAAGTCATCTTTACTGCAGAAGATGAGAAGATATAAGAAATGTCAGAGGTACAGTCTTCTTATCAGCATGCAAAGGACAACCAGGAGGAGAAATGTACTGCCTTCAAGGAGAGCGGAGGAGAATGGACAGGCAATATGGAGAGGCAGAGTCACATATAAGGAAAATTAAAGAATAATACATTTTGACTTATGGCAGCAATCTTGAGCTTCTGGTGTGGAATTAATGTGGGTGCACTATACTGGACAGTGGTGTGGGGAATAAAACTGAGGCAAATAAATGGAGTGGGGTTTTTCTCTTTACCATATTTGTTGGTCTTCATATCAGTGAGGTGAGTATGGGACTCAGTAGAGGGAAACTAAGGCCTTTGTTTTAATTAACAGTCCAATTATCAAGTAGTTAATAGCTTTGTAAATATAATGGGTTAATAACTCTGCAGGCATGATCAATCATCTGATTGGAGAAAGCTCCAATTTAGGCACATGTGAAGAATGTGTGTGCTGTTGTATTAATGTTAAGCATAAAGTAGACGTCCTTCCTGACAAGTTTTACCTTGGTTTGGGGAGGAACGCACACTGATGGAACAATCATATAAAAAGCTTGACTTCCTGTGACCTGATTATCTAAGTTTTAGTAGTTTGTCACGCTTTCTCATAGTTTATGAATTGGTGCACGAGTACACATTTCTTCTTTGAGTTTGAAAGAACAGAGAGAGTTGTTAAGGGAGAGTTAAATGAAGTCTGTCATCATCACAACAAAGATGGGTGGGTTGAAATCTACCTGGCTCTGGTCAATAAAACAGCCTACTCCCACTTCCCTTATTGTGGTATGTGGGAAGCTCAAAGGCTTTGAAGAGTGGGTTAATTAACACATAATAATAATAAAAAAGTACAGTTAGTCCTGAATTTTTGATAAAGATAATATGTGGAATCAGCTGGTGATCCCAGTCTAAAAAAAGGATAGATCCTCCATTTCTCAGGGCATGAAATTCTTGTGCAGTATACTAATCCAGGCAAACACCAGGCGTAGACCCTCCGCCATTGCTGAGGTGGCATTTCTCTACATGTCAAAGTAAAGACAATTGGACTATTTTCTTAAGAATGTCAAGGAAATCTGGAAGGACAGGCACGTTTCTTAGCTGTTTTAATGGCAGTGGAAAACTTTGTAGTTAAAAAAAAGAAAAAGTAAACGTAAAAACTCTGAGCTTTACTTGAAGATTGCTGGTGTCTGTGAGACATTGAAGGGGGCAGTGGTTGACGCCGTTTGTCCACCGATGGCAGTGTGTTCACATCGGGGAGGAACTTCAGACACAGACAGCAGAGGAGAAATGACCTGCTGCCATGGCCGAAGAAACACTGGATTTTATTCCCAAAAACACGAAAAATTTCAGTCATCAATCTGACACTAAACTGTATGTATCCATGTTACCGTCAGGTCTAATGTGACACAAGGAGTAATGTTTGTTATGCTAGTTAATGCTAAAGACTAAGAGACTGGGATGTGGTGTTGAGTAAAGGACTAATGTGGGAGATATTGTGAAATGTAACCTTATTTGCTCTTATCAGGGCAACGTTGTGACAAACGTATAATAATGAGATTTGCTTGTTATATTCTAATGCGGATTGTCAGTTATTAAAATCTGTTTCTATCAGATGAATCATAGTTTACATTGATGCACTGATGTCTAACTAATATGAAAAACAGAATAACTTTTAGGTCTTCAGATAGATCAGTAAACGTAGACCCCTGTCTAGCCTCGTCAAGTCCAAATATCCATGCTGCTGTCCATACCAACAGATATGAGGTAATTAGAGCACAAAACGGCTGCTGGATTATTCTATATGAAGGGAAAAAATAAGAAAAAGTGCCAAGCATTTTAAGCATTTGTTAGAAAAACTGTTTGTCAACTTGACCACAACTCTGAAATGTGCAATACAATTGTGATACATTAACAATGGGTTGAATGGATGTGAAGGAAACGCAGCTCATTTGGCAGAGGAATCTTTAAAGAGGCAAAAAGCTAAATCCTGTCATGCACTGCATGCAGACCAAAACAAAGTGTGCAATGAACCACACCTCCGTCTACCTCTTCCCCCCCAACTCGCCCCCCAACGAAAGCAACACAACATTGATCAAAACAATCTCAACATTTTGTGGAACATTTCAAACTAACTTATAACATTTATGCTATTACGTACTGCCTAGGAGAAGAGCGCCTTCAGTACTATCCTCTATGGAAATACAAGCCCAGTGTTAATCCGGGTTTTGTCCCTTTCTTTATCCAACAACTTCTTCGCCAATGACTGTTGTTTTTTCAGGTTATGTCAGATCCTGGTTGTCTTCTGGTAAATGTTAGTTCTGCTCTCTGCCATTTCACTTAGAAAATAGCGCTGCCATTGCTGGCTGGCTGAAGCCTTTTATAGACGGCGATCCACATGAATGCGCGGCTGGACCGGCTGGTAAACACGAGTCTGGAGATCAACACAGAGAGACATTGTGTGGCGTCATGCTATACTCCAGATAAAATTACACCATTAGTTCTTGTTATAGCCACTTTTTACTCTCATCAATCTAGAAATTATGAATTTATGCTTAATGCCCCTTTAAAGCAAGAATCAATAAAATTCAGTCCATCACAATGCATTGAAGGCATTAAGAGCTGAAAATATAATATTTGGGTCATGTTTGAAAAGCTGGATTCTCAGAAAAGACATGTGTAGCATGTAATACATGTGTGTAAAGGCTTTGAAAGTAAAGTTGACTGAAGCAGTCCTCCTAAATTTTCTGTTAGAAAAAATGTCTAAAGTCCTGTAGAGTTTGGTCAAAAGAGGAAAATTCTCTGTATAAGATAAAGAGGCCAAACGGGGCTAACTAAAAAGTGTTTTTAAAATGAAAATGATGTTGAATCGCTTTAATTTCTAAATACATTAATTCAGACATATTTTTAAATGTGTGGGTCTGTAAGTGTTTGGGGATATGTGTGTGTATGTGTGCGGGCATGAGCCCAATGAGGCAGAAACAGTGCCAGTAGCCTTTGAGGAAGGAGCATGTGTCCAGCATCCACCACTGTTGTGCTGGGTCACAGATGTCACCTGCTCCAGCAGCCTGCCTCACCCCAGTCGCCCTTCCCCACCACTCCCTGCTTGTAAACAGCTCTACACCGAAGGCGACAACAAGAGGCTTGAAGTTTAAATGTTTATTTGGATTCTATTATATTTAGAAAAAAACAGTCATTTAAATCTGGGTCATTAAAAGTTCACGAGAGTCGACAAAAGTCTCTCAGATTAACAAGAGAAATGCTATCTGGAGCCACTGGCTATGTTGTGTTGCCACGACCCTGCCAAGGACTGAAAGTGCAACCTACAGTGAATTAAACACTGCTGGCTGGTGGGTTGGTCGCCTTAAACACAGCTAATCAGCCTGGAAAAAAAAAGTCCTGGCAAAGAATAATGAATGAATGATGGAAAAATACTTTATTTATCCCAGAGGGAAATTTCAAAATTCTCAGATAATGTCAGCCACAAGAAGGAGTGTGAAAAACCACCATCCCATAGAGAAAAAAAGGACATAGAATTATGTGTGTTTGTTTCTGAGAGCATAAAGGCTCTGCTAATCGTTCAAAGGACTTCCCTTGCAATTGTGCGGTCATCTTTTTGAGAGGGCCTGAAATTCCTTTTTGCATGCCTCACCACTTGTTTGCTCACGAAGGCGAGCACGGGTTACCACAGGAATCCTCCGTGGAGATTGCTGATGTGTGCATCTCCCTCCTTCTCTCTCTCTCTCTTTCTCACACACACACACGCGCAGAATGTGCCCACCCACACATCACTGACATTTCTTTTTGGAGAGTCTTTAAATTACCACGCATATTAGTGATGCACTGTGAAGGCAGCTTTTTATTATTCCTCTTAATCTCGTGTGCTTTCAGGGTCAGAGGCTGCCCCTGATCTCCCTGCTTTCACCTTCCTTTTCTCCTTAACTCCTCCGCCACTGCGTTGTGTATCCCCGTCCACCCCTCTGCCAGCAGGAAGAGACAAGTGATTACACCCAGTGTCTCAGAGGAGCCCCCTTCTGCTCTGCTCTACTGTGCACAAATAGATCAGGATAGGTCAGCACACTCCTGTTACATGCCTCCTTCTCTACCCTCACTTGCAACCAACTGCCCACTTGCTCACTTCAAAAAGGCTCACTTCAAATTGTGACTCACTAGGACAGTTTTGCAAATGTTAATGAAAAGAAATATAAAAGAACTACCTTTCTGTCATCACAATCACCTATGTTCCTCTAGACTTATTTGCTAAAGCTGAACAGCCAATCAGGCACCTCCCAATGTTTCTGGCTTTCACTCAGTGTTCATGAGTAGCTAGTAGTAGTAGTAGTAGTTGTAGGATGCCAAAAAAAAATTATATTCTTGTAAGAATCAACCAAGGGTGAAGCAATAGTTCACACAAGCTAGAAAGTAGGGGCATGAGTGCAAGTTGGAGGCCTATGCTTTCTAATCCCAGTTAAGACAAGCTCGGCAGGCTAGCTGACACAAAGGAGCTCAGTCCACTGTTAGTGGAATTAAGGCAAAGCCTCCTCTCTGTTGTAATGCTAATCCACAAGACAATGATTATCTGTGGGGCAACATCACCCCGGTGATAAACATGGCTCAAGAGTGTCTCAATTAGGGCACCAATTACCAGAGGAGAGCAAAGACCGAATGAGGTGGGTGATGCTGCTATATGACTGAGAAAGACGTTTTGTTATTTCAGTGGATGGATCAGCTTTCAAACGGAGGGGTGAGCTTACAGATGATGTGAAGACTTGCCCACTTATTTTGGCAAGAAGTTCAATAGTGTATATGTACTCTCGAATGAGGATGACAGCCATAGGTACCAGAATGACTCAATAGCGTGATCTCTGTGTATGTGAGATGATAATGAGTAAGTGTGACATCAGGGTTGCAGCTTGCCTCATTGATCCTCTGATGTGACAGCACAGCAGTTCAGGTAGTTGCACTGTTTTAGTTTTTGTTTAAACATCAAAAGTTTCAAGACAACATAACAGTGGATTCAATCCTTCATTTGCAGCTCAAATCAAAGTGAGGAGGAAAAGCTCTGGATGGGTGTTTAAAGCTCCTCTCTAAGTTGACGTGCCAACTTCAATTCTTTGCACTTGTCGCAACATCAAAGTAAAGTAAAAGAAAAAAAAAAACAGCGAAGGAGAGGCTGTTTTCTTGAGCAGCTTGTCACACAGTTATTTCAGAGATGCGTGTTTGAAAACCTGGTAGCATCGCCGGCATCACACAAGCATCTCCTCCATCCTCGTCACAGCTAGCTCTGGGCGACTGACACAAACAGAATACATCCCACTGGTTCGGACCAACTCCACGCTGTCTTTCCAGTCCTCTGTCACACTTTCCTGCTGTTTGTGTGAACAATGTTTCATCCTTTATTTTTCTTTTTAGGAATTTGGTCAGTCACTTGCGTTTCCACTTCTCCCTCTTTTCTCATCTGACTTACAGCTCCAAACAGCACAACAGGGCTTGGACTGCTGTGTCATCACACCAAGTCCTATTAGGAGCTTTTATATTCGACTGGCATGTTGTTGTTGCTCTCCTGACCGCAGATTAAACCGAGGACTGGATCTGCCAAACTGGCCCCTTTAAAGTCCGTCCTGCACTGATGGTGCTGGCAATGTGGAGTAGTGGGGTTGCAGGGGATGTTGTACTACATCAGCATGAAAAGAGAGAAGTAGGAGGTGGTACCGTGTGATGTGCCTCAGGCTATCTGACAAGCATGTCGGACGCAAGTAGCTTTGTGCTGGTTTACTCAGGGCTTTGTTTTTTGGTAATTGCCAGTGCTACCACTCTAAATGCTGAGGAAGGACTGAGGGGCTTCAATGAGCTTTTACCAGCAATAAATAAGATGTGCTGATTAGGTGAAAAGAAGATGGTCTCGGAGCCAAAGTGAAAGACTTTATATCCAATAGATGAATTATTAAAAGTTAAATCAGTGTAATACGACCTAAATGGGAAAAAGCTGATGGCTCAGTTCACCCTCAACATTATAGCTTTTGTTTGAACAACAACATGCTGCCTCTTTCACTTCTGTAGTTATTTATTTTAGGAGTGAAATGGAAATTGAACAAACTCCCCCCCTCCAGTTACACAGAAAACCATTGCAACAATGCTTTGCTGTAAGAGTCATTTCATTGAAAACTACAAACAGCTGCAACCTGCACTGCACAACGATCAAACTGCATCTCTAAAATGATATTCATACCTCCACCATGAGCATTATAACTCATTTTATAATGCAATAAATAGCAGAAAATTGGGAATGAGACTTTTCTGGCCAACAGAACTCCTTAATACCCAGAAATATCATTAAGTAACAAAGGACTGAACATCACAGAGAGGTCCAATAAGAGATATTCCAACTGCATTCTAAAGGGAAAGCTCCTGGAAATATTTCAGAATACATCTAAGTTAATTTCACCTTAAATTTATTCTGCAAATGCACTGCAATTGCAATGAGTGTCAAAATATGCTGATGTAATGTTTTCTTTCTGTTTTGCAGATCTAGTAGCTCTGCTATTCAGACTATTTTAGTAACTTGCATAGAAGTATAAATTAAAGTCAACTAGCTTTAAGGAACACTGCAATTTGTTACCTGACACCTCTTGTCCTCAAGCTGCAGAATGAACACATAAATTAGTCAATTTCCAAAGTTTCTGCACTAAGTTGAGAATACTAAAAAAAAAAATCTATCAAAGCAGACTACATTAGCTGCATTTACTTGTGTTGACTGTACATTTGTTAGAAAGATGTTTCATGGCTATCAAATAGGAAACTGTGAAGGTTTAGTAGTCTGTATCCTAAAAGAAGAACAGATGTCTTATTTTTTACTTCCTAAAAAGAAGAAAAAAACAACCGGTAAACAGTTGTCAAGCAGCAAAATGTGTTCAGAAAAATTTACAACATAATGGGGACTATTTGCAATTCCATCACCATGGAGTCACTTGTTGAACGTCAAAGAATAAAAATTGTTTTCATGTTTAATAAAAACAGCTTGATTATGGACCATTTTAAATCTGTAACACAAAACCTGAAATGTTAGGACTCAGGAGTTACACACCTTCAGCAGTCATCCATTCAACATTCTTTTCCTATTTTTATTACCACAATAATCTTTTGCTGATGTCCTCAATTAAATCCACTTCAGTCCAGCTGTATAGTTATGAAAAAAGGACCTAGAAAATAATCTATTCACAGATACTCCCACACTGTTGAAAACCATTAATATCTGATGAACAATGCATTCCAGTAGTGATTGTTATAATTACTATTTGGTTGTACCCACTTTCCTTCAGCTTTCTTCACCTAATTTGACTTCAGTTAGTGATTTCCTATATTTCCCAGAGTGCTTTTCAACAACCACTGGAGAAAGAAGATCTATCAAGCTGAATGGAAGAGGATGTTTTATTCAGCGCTTAGTTTTTAAAAGAATATGTTGGAAAGTAAAGACTGTAAGTACATCATATCTTCATGTACCTACGTCAGAACAAAAAACAAGATCTTTCTCTTTAGTTCTGAAGAGTTGAAATCAGAACTTTGTAGTAAGGGGAGGGGGGTTGTCAAAAAGAGTTCGATCTGACGGGACAACAGTGAATGCTTGCATCAGCAGTGCCTGAATACGGATTTTGCTGTTTATTCACAGCATGACTGCTGTCTGATTGCCACCCCACTGTCTTCCAGGACATCGAGCTGTGCCAGGTGACAAGACTCCTACGACGGAAATCCAATCAGGCCAATCCTCTACGATCCCTTTCAATCCTCTCAGCCGCCGCCCAACACTAACGCACCATCAGTTACACACAATGCAAATGCCACAGTCACTAACAATGAACTCTGTAATAGATATGGAGATGGATACGTGTTTATTAACCACCTCACCTCTTGTGAATTTGGCTTAGGTGGAGGGGGGGGGGGGGGGGGGGGGGGGGGGTTAAACAAAACCCTGAATTTGTTTCAGCTACAATGACGGCACAGAGTAGCTGATCTTACATTATGGCCTCTCTCAGAAGGGGTCATGGAGATGAATTTTCCCTTCAGGATCAATAGTGTAACACCAATAATCCACAAACACTTCCCCAACCACAAACAAAGCCTCCAGGAAGCACAGCAGGAATGACTGGCACAAACAGCCCCTGCCCATGAGCAGGATAATGCACACCTTTCATCATCATCCAGGTCCCACTTTCCAAGGGCCTGGGGTTGAACCCTTACTGGACCAGTAGAGAGGTCATACACGGGCCACTCGATACTGCCTAGCACCGGATCGGATACCCCCGGCTAAATGGAGGGCATTCAGCATACGTGTGGGTAGAGGTTGAGTGGCTGCTGGGAATTTTGGCTCTGTGTTGAAAACAGAATATCAACCCCCCCTTCATGTAGAGGCAGGCTTGTCAAACAACCTTTTTAACCGTGTGAGTAAATGTACCCATTCTGTCAGATGAGCTCATAGTTCTTTTCTGTTCCCCTGTGTGTGTGTGTGTGTGTGTGTGTGTGTGTGTGTGTGTGTGTGTGTGTGTGTGTGTGTGTGTGTGTGTGTGTGTGTGTGTTTGTGGGCCTGTGCATTCTGTGTTCTGATCCCAGAATGAATTTGGGCAATTGTCACTGTGATCCTAATGCCCAGCATCTGGCTCGCTGGCCCTCTTTTTTCATGTTTTGGAGTGGGGAGAGAGGAGATGATGTGGGTGATCTGAGTGCTTGCGCCTCAAGATGCACAGCTGTCTCAATTACAACCACTCTCATCTCTCCTAACCCCCCCTACCAATCTGCTTTGCCTTTTCTCCAAACCTTTGTCCCACGTATCCACAACTGTGGGTTGCACTTTCAAGTTGACTGATTCTGGAGAGAACTCATACCTAAGCAGATTCAAATGCAGCTTTTAGTAAGACACTGTAGGGTGCCACCGCCTAAGACCCAGGCAACATAGTATCTTGTCAGGCAGCTGAGATTTTTTAGCAACATCTCTGAATCCCTCCAGCCCTCCATGCTTGCTCTGATCCTGGCCTGAGCCATGGACTCTCAGGGGCTAAAAGGCTCTTTGAAGGACCATGGATACTGAGTATCAGGGGATTTTGTGGCTATGTGGGAAGCTTTGGGGTGCTGTTTGTGTCCCACAGAGAATCCTTGAGCAACTTCTGACGAGCTAAATATTTTCACTGTGTGTCATTCCGGCATGAATTCAGTTCTCTGTGCAAAGGAGGTGCTAAAAACTTCCATTCTTCACAATTCTCTGCATTTATTGTTGCAAAAGTAGAATAAATACATATTTAAATAAATATAGTGAGACTCAAATTAATGCAAAGCCACACAGGAGACAGTGCAACAACAGAGAGTTTAAAGAACAGAAAGGGAAGAGAAAAAAGAAAAGAAAACTAAGCGCTGCATGTTGATGGGTACATGCCTATTTCTGGACAGCTCCAATGAGCCAAAAAGACCCACTTCCCAACTGAGGCTGCAGTAGCTATAACTCCCTGAGATATGCACAAAATTACACATCTTCTCTGATGTGTGTGCACAGCATGCTGGGCAGCCTGGCTGCAGGGCCAAACAGAGCTGGGGCAGCAGACTGTTTGAGGTGGAATCTGGGTCAGGATCTATAACCGGTCAACAGAAGCAGAGGCAGAACACACTCAGAGTTACCCCACAACCCAAAAATCAACAAACATTCAAACACCCTCCAAATCCCTGCAAAGACAGAAGCAGCTTAGGCATTATGATGTCTAGATACAGTTTCTACACTAATCTGATGCTACATGTCTGGTGGGCAAAGTTTCTATTGTGCCCATCTCACAGATTTCCTATTCAGAACTTCCCATCTTCAATCCTGTTTTTAAACTCTGAGTGAGACAGGCTGGCCAACAGCAAGACATTTAGACAAGCAGACAACAGGACAGGGCATTTTTTGTCTCCTGCTGGAGAATGCTATCAGCTGGATCAGGCTAGCCTGTTCAAGATGAGCTTCAGCACCCTCGCGGGCCAGTCCACTATTCTCCATGGAAACCTGCCTCATACTCACACTGTGATTGGCTGGTACAATCACTAGACAGGCACTCTGTCTTACAATACAGATAATAATGGCCTTCTGGCAAGATGACAGCAGGAGAAGAGTGATGCAGAAGGATTCTTTTTTTTCCCCCTACAGATTTTGCCCTTTAAAAGGACTTCATTCTGCACATATCTACACTTATGCTACACACATAACATGCAAGTCATTTACTCAACATCCACTACCCTTTATGGCTAAGAAGTTCAAAATCCTACAGTTAATTATTATCACATGTTAATGATCTTGTTTTTATCAGTTTATTCCTGAAAGATCAAGTCCCTCAGCGTAAGACTCAAAAATGGGCATGTCCAGGTATCCATGAATATATAACCATTTTGGTCTTTCCTTTCCTCCCAACAGAAACAACAGAGGTAAAAAGCTTCTTTTCGATGGCTTATGCTCTATTTACAGTTTATTGTCTGGGATCGGAATATCCTGCGCAGAGATTAACAATGCCAACAAAACAATGCTTCCAGATGAGCCTTCCTCTTTCGGTAACATTGTTACCAGAGCTCGCTACAAGCATTAGTGTCTCATATAGTCTTCGTTTCAGCGTTCTTTGAGCTTGTAGCAATGAGGCCCCCAAAACTGGAAACATGTCTTCAAAATGTGTTCATTTCTTTCACAGCTCTATTCAGACTTTTTTTTTCCTTCTCCCTCATCTGTCTGACATTTTTAGAAAAAAATAGGAGGATATATCTGGGACAACAAGAGGGGAAAGGGGATGTATACACAACACACTGAAGCCAATATCAAGCATTATACACACACTGTACACTGAGCCAAAACACTGTGATGCTTGAAATTAGAATGGCTTTTCATGCAAACAGAGGCGCTTGCTGTGCAGGTGACAGGCTGGTATTGCAGACAGAAATGAAGTGAAAAACAAATCCAAATGCTATTTTAAATAAAAACTCAGCTTGGCTATGAGTTGCTGCACTAAACCAAATGCAGAAACAGTGCTTGCCGCATGATAAATGCCTACATTTTAAATACAGGTTTAACTATGAAATGAGTCACCACCGTTTTTGCTCACAGCTCTGCATCCAACGTCTTTAGCAGAGCAACGCTAATATGTTTAATGACTCATTAGTCAAAAATGAAGACAGACAGCGGTGTAAGGCATGAAAGGTGAAGGCACAAAGGGCAGAGAAAGACAGAGAGAGAGGAAAATGAAAGAAAATTGATAAGCTGAAGTGAGGGAGGGTGCTTCTCTAGAAAGAAAGTTCTCCTGCATTACACTTGCAGTATCATGTGTCTCTTGAGCTGCATGGTAGAAAAGTCACATTTTCTCCAATGTAATCAGCTTGACAAGCTGAAATGCATCAACCAGTGGTGGTATTCTCCACAAAACTTCAAATCTGGCAAGAAATTTCAAGGGTCACTTTGAGTGTTGTCGCTGCATTTTGGTTTAACTGTTTTATCTAAATTTACACAGCCTTGAATGAATTACTCTAACATAATTATTTGCACTTGGCTGATATGACTCAGTCCACCCTATAGTCCAAAAATGGCCTAATCAAAAGCAAGCTGTTGCCAAAGAGCGAGTTACTTTTCTTTATGTAAAATAATTACCTCTTGACAGTTGAAAGCAGTTCAAATTTAAACAGACATATATCTGAAGCGACAGAGTCACTATAACTGAAATTCAAGACAGAGCTCTCCAACCATGACACAGACTGCTGTCACCACAATATATATATGCCTGTTTACTTATTCATGAATGGATTAGGGCTACTAACTCAATCAATCTGCTCTCCCGGTTACCAAGGCAGACTTTATAAGATAACATTAATGATGAATTAGATGTCCAAAGGTGATCATTTTCCACCTCGTCAGCAGCTCGAATTCAAATTAGAGCACGATGGATATGGGTGCAATTGGATCGAAATGCTGGGATAATTGTGTGGCACTGTGCAATAATAATTTATAGTCAGACAACATGCTGTAAAGGACAGAAAAATCGCTGTGTTTCACAAAGCTGAAATATGTCTTGTGATGACAGCTGCAGACATTAAGCTATATAGTGAAGCAAGGGGAAAAAAATCATACATAATCTGTGTCACATGGTGATTTCATGAAAAAGCAATTACACAATGCACTTAATTTCCAATCACTCTGTCATATTAAATAAGATTAAAAACAGCCTCTTACCATACTCTTCTTTTACAAGCATCAGTACTGTAATCATGACAACATAGCACCCACCCATGCATTAAGTTTGCAATGAGCTGTGAATTTACCACAAGCCATATTGTAGCGCTTTTTACGTGACAGTGAAGGCGCACATCATCTAATGGGTGCTCCAGCTGGGAGCTGAACCAAACACCCACACCCAATCAGTTGACTTTCACCGAACACACAACCACATAAAAAGAAAAGAAAAACCACACACTAACACGTCACTGGACCACCTTTAGCTTTGATTACATCATACACACACTTGCTGTGACATTGTTTTGCATGAGATTCATTTCATCCAATTTCTTTCAAGCTCATGTATCAGGCCTTTGTGTAAAGTTTTCTCCAGTACATCCTGAACATTATCAAAGGGGGTTAAGGTTTGGACTCTGTGAGGTGTATTCGCTTAAGCTTTTAAAATTTGGGTGTTTCATTCACATGGATTGTGTTTTTGGAGCCCCAAAAATACTATCTTTGCACCATTTTATTAATGAGACATGTCTGAGAAATGACACAGTGTAGATGATTCATATTTAGTTTGAGGAAAGAAAAAAAGTAAGACTATATGGTGACAGTTACCCTAACTTTGGCTTTATCAAAGTAAAGGAGTCAGCCAGTGTGCCTCATTTATGGTGAGAAGCAGTTAATGAACGCATAAAACCAAGCATGGTTTCAATATGGGACGGGCGGGGGTCCACAGCTTTCTGGTAGATACATGAAGGAGGTTTCTAAGATAAAATAGGTCGGGAACCACTGTCTTGTGCTCCATGAAACACTGTTTCACCAAATGATCCTGATGAATCCTGACATTGTCATCTTGTAATATGCCTGTGCCATCAGGGAAGAAAAAAGATCTAATGATGGAAAAACTTCAGGTAGTACAGTGATCTCAATATTTTGGGCACCTAATGTTGCCCAACCTAGAACTGACCAAACGTAGCAACCTTAATCAATCAATCAATATATATTTATATATAAAATCAACTTTGCAAGCTGTGTTTAGGAGACAGAAGTCACCCAACAGGCAACCCTCTCACTGCTCTGATGTAATGCAAAAGTAATTTCATCTAATCATCATATATAAGAGGGCGTATTCCACATGAAACACACAGAAAACAAACTCACGCCTGACTGTGGTGATTACTGCAAAGCAATTCTTGATACTGGCAGCAGCGATGAGGCAACACACTGGCAGCTGCTGATGTGCCCGCTACTCTAATAACGACAAAGGAGAGGACTCGGGAGAATAGACATATACTTGGCAAACACCTCAAGTGTTGTGTCTGTTTCCCCCTCGGGTGTAAATTTGAATTTCCCTTTCATTATTCGGGAAAAACTCGTCAGGACACAAACCAGCCGCGCACAGACGTGCAGCTAGCTTATAAGCTACACGCTTCTAGCACTGTTGATGCCCTGTTGATAAATAAGAATTCATACACGCACTCCGCTTCACGTAATTATGCGGTATTAACTGGTGCTTCGTTGTAATTGCAAGTCTTAACGTGGATACACTTTTTGTGGAACCTTGTTTTCTCCAAAAAAAAAACAAAGGAGAATGAAGGGTAGTTTCAAGGAGTGTAACGGACCGGGGTAGCCATAGCCCACCCCTCTCAGAAGATGGGCAAATACATCCACGTAACGATGCTGCTATACCTATACAAGAAATTCGTAACTACCGTGACCGCTATTTGGTCACCGTAATCTCACCAGCGGCGCACTCAACAGGCCGGGATGTAGCGGGGGAATCTACTGTCTCTCCTGCGCCTACGTTTCCGTTATACACACGCTGGGTTATTCTCACCTACCTTGATGTGACAAGCCGGCTTTCAGAGGCATCCAACAGCGGCTGCGGTCTTGACGCAGATGCAACCGAGATTTGTTGCTCCGGAAAACGGAGGAGAAAGGCTGCAGCGGAAACAGGAACTGAAGGAGCTTGCTTGTCTGAATACGGCAGTCCACCCTGCTCTGTAGGGACCTACTGAATGGCCGGTGTCAACACAGAGCAAAAAGAAAGAAGCAACAAACATCCGGTTTCACATTTTCCAATTAAAAGGTGCGGCAGCGTTTATTGACTGCTCGAAGATCAGCTGCAGGTAAATGTAAGATCAGGAAAACATTGCAAATGACTAAATAACAGTTATCTTAGTCGTGTTGACTTTGTGTATGCTGCTTAAAAATAAATAAATAAATGAACAAATAAATAAATAGTTAAAAACTTATATTTACTGTCCACAGTATCGACCTTATTTTATGCTAGTATTTTTTCCCAACATGATTCTAATGTATCAGTCGTGTGTAGATTCCAGCAGCTGCATTTGATCGATTTTGTGCCGTGGTTACTCATTTGATCACTTATTCTGAAGGCCTTCCTGCCTGACTTCCTGTCTGTTTGCTTCCACTGTTGGCTAGCTTGATTTCGGCTGCTACAGACCCTAGTGTGAGTTGTTTGGAGCGAAAGCTGCAGTGCGCACACCAGTGTCAGGTTGCTGTACTGCAGTCGGGCTCATAAAGTGACAGACTCTGTGCCAGTTGGAGATGCAGGGCCCAAGCCTCTCATGCGTGACACTGCATGACCTTCTGACTGGCACAAAGGTGCTGCAGGGAGAAGCCTTTTAGACACGTCCTACACACCGCAGTATGATCGGTGCTAGTTTTTAATATTGTTATTACTTTTTGGCTTCCTCAGAGCTGCACTCTATTCCATCAATCTGTTTTGATTACTGCTTGCATATTCTTTGTTTTCAATCATGATACTTCAGTTTTTTTCTCAATTCACTAATTAGAAAACCTGTTGAATGTTGATATCCAAGTTTCTTTTTCTTTTTTTCTTGCTTAATAAACAAAATGCAGTTGGGAATATGAGATGGGAACTAGAGAGATTAAGCAAATAAAAACCATGTAGAGGAATACGGTGTTGACATTAAGCAAATTTCTTAGTCAGCTTTGTTGTCTCATCCTGACTCAGGATAATAAAGTACCAGGCCAAAGTGTACCAGATAGAAGAAGAACAATGCAGCTGATGTTACAATTACTGATAACTGCATGAGCGAATGATGAGACCTTCACTTCTTTGAGTCTGTATCCTAAAAAAGTTGAAGTGCTTTCTGTCATATATGCTCCCTGATTGATCAGTTTTTTAATAAAACCCTGAAGAATAATTGTTTGACTTGGGACTCTTTCACTAATGCTTTACTTGGTTAATGAACTAACGAATCATTTCCTCAACAACAGAAAACCACCAAAGACATTTAACAGAAATATAAAAATCTACAAAATGTCAACACTGTGAAGCAAACTATTTAAGTAATAAAAAAGTAAAATAAAATAAAAAAGCAGGGAGAGCTTCAAACCAACTAAAAGAAATGCAACAAACACAAATAGATTGCAAAGATGTAAAGAAAGAGATGCAAATCACCCATAAGGCAGAGGCAGCCAAAAGGAAATGCAAAATGAATACAAATACGTGGAAACAAACCCAATGCAAACACAGATTAATCCCTAAAGATGCACAGGAGGACAGCAGGGAAAAGACTGGATGCAAAATTGCTGAAGAGACATGCAAAATAACTGCAAAAACTCAAAACAACCTTAGAGACTTTTCCTTTTTGATAAAGCTTGTAGTCACGTCTGGCTTGGGTGACCATTAGCCACCCTATTGTTTCTGTTGCCATAGACCTGGGCTACTGGGGGAACCCGTGCAGGGGGACTTTGTTGTCTTTACTTCCCACATATGTAAATAAAATTACTGTTGTAAACCCCCCCATACTTGATATCCCTGGCTTTTGTTTGTTTGTTTATTTGTGTCTCTGTCCTTCTGTATTTCTTAGATATGTTTACTTTCTCTGTAAACTGTCCTAAAAGGACTCCTGTTGTAAAGTGGTACTATATAAATTAATAAATTGAACTGACATTTAAAACAATATGCAAAAATCATTAAAAGAAGATGCAAAAATAAGCAGAGGGAGGAAACAAATGAATCAAAGAGATGAAAATTAATGAAGTGCTAGAGCAAACTAAAGTAGTGACTGAAAACAGATGCGTTATACCAAAATGGACACAATAAACAACAAAACAATGCTGTAAAATGACCAGAAAAACTACAACGAATAGATACACAAAAAGACCACAATGAGAGAGATTCACAACGTATCTGTTTCATTTGTCTGTAACTTTGTTTGGCTGTATTTTGGATGTCTTTTTCTTTTTTTACCCATCTTTCCCAAGGGTCCATGAATAAAGAACAACTTAAAGGGTGAGCAAGCCTACAGAAATCAGCTTTCTTGTAATTTAACATGATGCAATTTCTCCATCTGCACATGTAAACTATGAGAGACATTGATGTGAAGCGCATCCACTAAGATTATTTAAAAGCAGAAGCAAACCTGGGTGGACAGGGCTCCCTGATCATTCATCAGTCACACTCCTTTAAAGCACTGCCGTAAAGGTTACACATAATTATATCAGCAAGCTGTGAATACCTGCTTATTCAGTAATTCTCAATCGTGGTTCGGATTAAAGAAAAAAAAGGTAAATTTTTTTGTACAGCAGAAGTCTATTAACTTGAAACAAGACTTGACAAAGACATGCTGTCTGTCAAACATTGTTTCATGTCTCTTAATAATCCCTTGTCAAAGCATAGGAGACATGTGAGCACAGTAACTCCTATTTTGTATGCATAAATATCAATTTACCCTCATAAATTGACCCCAGTTGGTGTCGAATGTGTTGACAAGCAAAGAAAAGACAGACAACATGCATGGATGCATGGGGACAGGTGCTGTGGAACAGTAAACAGCAAACAGTCTTTCAGGTAGTAATTTGTTGCCCTTAAACATATAATTTACTGCACCACTCTATGAACTACTGGATGTTTTTCTCCCCCGTTTTTTCTGTCTCACTTGAGAATTAAGCCACTAAATCAAATTCAGAATACCCACAGGCTTTTCGTTTGTTGCTGCTTTTCCATCCACTTTTGAAAAATATCCAGTGCGCCTTTGAGAGGTCTCTCTCCTGTGGCAAGGAGCTGAATCATAATAACAACCCCCACCAACATTTGTTGCATGCATAGTTTCTCATCTTACTTTGACCTAAAATGCTGACTGCTAATGCTGATGTAGTAGTGCCATCATGTGGCACAAGGATTATTGTGCAGCATTGCAAAATAAACCATTTGTAGGCCTTTTCTTTGTTTTCCGGATCAATAATGGTAAGGCTCACAAAAGCTTTCTCTTTTGTTCCACCAACTAGGTCTGAAGCAAGCAACACACACACACACAGTTGAGATTAAATCACTTGAAAGGACATTACAATTATGAATAATATTAAATTAAACCTAAATATAATCTGATCACAGTCAGACCTCTTTTAATCAAAAGGGGCGGATTTATTTTGTCCAAAAAGGAAATGGGAAAATCAGTAATGATAAAAAAAATGGATAAGATAAAATAAGGAAAGGCTTTCAGGTAATTTTGTTTTTAAAGAGATTTAGAAAAGGTAACTGACTCTGCTGATCTGATTTCCTCAGACAGTTTGTTGAACAGCTTACGGACTTTGACTGCCATTGCTCTGTCACCTCTGGTGTCCACTGGCCAAAGATGTGTAAACTCATACAGTACTAAAAGGTCAGATAAATAAGAACCTGAGAGGCCACAAAGAAGCGTAAAAGTAAGTTTTAAATCGGTTCTGAAAACTCTTATAGGTAGTGCAAGAAGGCAATAGTAGTGGTGATGTGCACATTTTTCTCTTTGTTCTTGTTTTTTTACTTTATTTAAAATTCCACCAGCTCATTTCTGCACAAACAGGAGCTGATTATTGGATTTTTGGTAGAAACAAGTGCAGAGGCTGCTGCTATAGTCAAGGTGTGAGGAGATGAAAGGATGTAAAAAGGTCGGCATGTGCTTAAAACACAGAATCTGTTGGATTGTTTAAATAATTTATAGTTGATAAAAACACAACTGTACAGAAGTTGTGATGTGTTGCTCATGATTGAGATTACAATCAAATAAAATACCAAGGTTCTTTGCAGGAGGCTTGCAGATAAAAAATTTTATTCAACCACTTAATGGGAAACTCAACATAACAGGATCCTAGAGGTAAATATAGCTGTTATTAACATAACAAAGGAAATAAACACCATGTCTCTGGATAATATGCCCCAAAGGAAGCATGGTAAAAGAAAATAAAATAGGTCCCAAAACATAACCCTGAGGGACACCATATTTACAAGCGAGGAGTCGTGTCTGTACTTTATCCAAACAGAATAATCTTTTATTTTGTTGACAGGTTTAGCACCCAAAAGATGATTAAAATGAGAAAACACCTGCACTCACACCCACCTACCTGATCACATACAAGAAAAGGCATCATCAGTGTTGTTCCCAGCAGGTTGGAGACAGGTCGATTCCTCCTGACCTTTTTGGTTTTGGTCTCTGCTGACCTTTTCAAATCAAGTTGCTAAAGAACATGTGAACTTAATTTGCCTGGAGTTTGGTGATATCATACACAAAGTGTCAGATGCAGTATTTTGCACAGTCATATGAAAAAAAAGCACATCTTTCAATTCCAAGGTTTAACATATCAATATATATAATAAAACTCATCTGTCCTTCAACAGGTTTTCAAATTAGATAAATCTAGTTACATATCAACAACAAAATGTAACATATTACACACTATCAGCCAAAACTGAGAAGTGTGTAGAAAAATACACCTTGTAGCCAGCTGCTGCTAATCAAATGCATTTGATTAAAGACTGAATAATTAGGATTTTTTTCCTTATTCACTGCAATTACTACAATTCACTACATCAACCAATGAAACACAGTCACTTATAATTTAATCACATAGGACAAGTATACAAATTAAGAGTGTGCAGTACATGCATATGTGATAGGGCCAAAGTGCATGGGTTTTATCTATTTATTGAATGGCTTGTTTGGATTGGATCAGCATAAACCCTGAACTAAATTAGCCCAACAGAAAACAGGTATGAGCCCTCCTGCAGGATTTAGGTGGAGCCAAGGGAATGGCAGGCAGACACTGCTGTTGGAGTATGAAACACATCACTGGCCATCAGGAGAACTGAGGCAGAATCGAGACCCTGAATTGCAGCAGCTGATCTGGGATCTGTTGGCTCAACAACTCAGCCCTGGGCTGTATGAATTCTGTGTCCAGAGCAATCCAGACCCAGAGCAAGAGGCCAGCTGCGGGGCCAGGAGGGAGTGATTGGAGGATTCTCCTGAGCAGTGGACTGCAGCATGTTTTTTTTTACTTTTCTTCTTTTTTTTTCCAAATTCTCTGCAGGCTATTAGGATGTGTGGCATGGATCAAGCCGAAGTGTACCATTCACTTCCGGCTTGGACATTCTCAAACTGCTTTTTCTCTCACCTCATTAATATATTGAGGCCCCAAAACACATAACCACTTTGCCCTGCTTATAAGATTCAGTTTTCAAGCCTCACATTTACAGTTTTTATCATAGTGTGTCCAGAAACAAAGTTATTAATGGTGCTATTTTAAAAAATCCGAATTTGGCTTCATCTTGGTGAGAAAAGTTGATTTTGGTCGGGTAGGTGCCTTGTCACAGCAATCCCTTGAACAGAAATCACTAAAAACCCCTTTATCTTCCTAACATCATATATGAGGCCAGAGGTGTTTATCTTCCTCAGTTTAAGCATCACAGACAGCTGCCTCTGATAGTTTTCATGTTTCCTTCCCTGTAAGTTTGATGTGAAGAATTTGTTTGTAATTTGATTGGTAAAAAGGTGCATGTAAAGAAAAATGCTTGGGCCGCACTTACATGAAACTTTGATTTCAAATTTCAAATAAGGAACCACAAAATAGCATCCCCTGGGTTCTCAATTGACCTGCAGGTTGCAAGTTTGAGTCTCATTATCTACAGCATCATTATGTGGAAACTCTGTTTTATTTCATCTTAGCTAGCCTCTAGATGGTACAGATTTAAAGTTAAACAGCATTTTTATTGTCAGATAGAACAGCATACCTCAACACTGGAACCTCTTCCTCTTTTTAAAACTTTCTGGAAGCCGCTAATGAGTGCTTGGATAAGTTGTTGACTCTTTCAGTATTAACCTCTACATGACAAGCCCCACCATAACTCATTCTTCCCCATCTCAGAGCAGGACAGGTTCTGACCAGGTCAATCAAGCAATGAGAAACTAATAAAGGTGGGGGTAATCATATTTTTCTGTATCCATTTACTTGCACAAGGAAAGGGCACCAGTTTTCTTTATTTTTATTAGATTTTTTGTATTTTTGATGTCTCACAGACTGCAGTGCACTCCTCATACTCTTTGTCAACTTCAGTACAGAGGGAAACATCATGAGAAAAATAAGGATCAAAACAACTGTCTCAGTTACTTGGTCGACATGGTTGCACCACAACACCCTACACCCACCAACAAGAATGACTAAACCTGACAGCTTATTATAGACAAGCGTAATTGGACAATACCATTCCCACAGGTTACCAACAACAGCTATATACAAACAAATAATGAAAATATTAACATTAAAAGTTTCAAAGAGACTATACACATATTTACACACACCTGAACTACTCAAATAATCACACTAAATAACCCAACCAATGATTAACCTAAACTATGGAAAGTTATTCCCCACAAAACCCCCTTAATCTAATTCCAACCTTGAGTTCCCTCCCCTGGAACCAATAAAAGGTGCATGAACACCTGGGGACATCTTTTTTCTACACACCACTCCTGGGAGACAGAAACAGCCAGAAGTATGTACAAACATTAGATATAGTTTTCTGTATTTTTACTTACTACTCTGCTTAAAGCATCAGGGCACCGTTTCTTAGTTTCTTAGCCAAATCAGTCACATCTACCTTATCTTTGCAGGTGAGCATAACATGGAAGACTCCTGGTTTTTGCTGCACATGCACACACATACACACATCATGAACCAATAAACTGGTTAACATAAACTGTGTAATCATTTAACTTTCATCTTAAGAGATTAAAATATATTTACCATTCATCCGTTATGTTTGCAGTCGTACCAACAATGAGGTAACAATGACTTGTTGTGACACTATTCTCAGATGCACTCTTAACAAAAGTTATATATGTATACATTATACATGGGTATGGATGATGGACGGATGGAAACACTGTGCCTTTAAGCCCCATCGGCCTACTAAAAATATTACAGACATAATCATTTACAATATAAGAATAATAAAACAGGACAATGGTGTTTACTTTCACCTGTTGTTTGAAGACCTTATAGGTCATCAGTGTGAACGGAATCATTGTTGTCATGGTGTTATCTTCTGCCACATAGGGCATACAAAATGGCAAGGATGATTTAAAATCTGACCTCTATTTTATTGCAACTTACTTAGGCATAGCAACACACACAAACTTGTCAACATCTGGAATATCTTCTCCAAGGTTTCCAAATTAAGTTGAAACTGGTAAAAAAAATAAAGTAGCATAATTAAAATCCAGAGTCAAGAAAAGAAATAAAACTGCAGGAACTCCTGAACATGCAGCTTTTGGCCACATGCAAATGGTGACAACATGGAAAAGTGTCTGGAAGCCATTTTTGATAGTAAACCCTAGAATTAAAGCCAAATGAATGAACTATTAGAACTATTACTAATAAACTAAGATAACTATTACTAGAAAGAACCAACATCAACTTTATGGTGCGATCCTCTTTAATCACAGCTTGAACTAACAGTGTAACAGCCTATGTCTGCTTTATAGAGGTGTACTACTTCATTTGGTGGAAAATACAACATTTATCTTGTTTGATATAAATAATCAGAGACAAATACATGCTGATTGATTTACTGGTATGTTGTGGAAATACTCTTCCCTCCCCACCGTGAGGCTCATTAAATCCTGTATTGACATTCAGGATCTTGCCAGACGAGCACTGACTGTGTAACAAAGCGGTGTATTAGCCTTTGATGGAACTACTTTATTTATATTATACTTTTAAAACTTATCAATTTAATTATTTCCGTTAAACTATATACAAACATCTCTATTTTTGTTGAGTATCAAAAACTGGCCAGATGTATTCACTATTATGTTTTAGGCTACAATAATTAACTGTGCATCTGTTTAGATAAACGACAAACATGTTCAGGAAATTGATTCTTGTTCTAAGTGATGGATTCTGTGAATGTTTTTACTTATTTATTTATTTATGTGTTTATTGCAAAATGGGACACTATTTTTGATGCTATTGTTCTTCTGAGTAGTTGAAGGATGCCTCTTTGCTGCCCCCTGCTGGCAAATTAATGTCAGTGCTGCTCTAATCTTTTCTGATTTATGTCTTTCTGATTTCAACTTGATGTTGTAAGTCCTCTCTCTCCCTCTTTTGGGCTCTCATCACTCAGCATTTTTTATGTGAAACATTTTTAACCTCCATATTCTTAATTTCCTTAAAATCTATATTATCTATGTCATATGTTGACCATGCACAAATCTCAGTGTCACAG
The DNA here is from genome assembly GCF_017639745.1 of Melanotaenia boesemani. Lineage (NCBI taxonomy): Eukaryota > Metazoa > Chordata > Actinopteri > Atheriniformes > Melanotaeniidae > Melanotaenia > Melanotaenia boesemani. Next base: position 19,082,149 of record NC_055703.1, read on the forward strand.
TTTTGCCCCTGATGTCTCTGCACGTCCAATCTAACACCAGTCATTAGCCTGTCCACAATCTATCCAGTTTGTCTGGTGCATATGATCAGTTTTCACACTAGAGACACACTTAAGCGATGACTGGATGTTATTTAGCTTTCTTCCACTGTTCTCTGTTTGTCACTCATAACTCAGCATCCCACAATGCAGTAGCACCCCATCTTGCCAAATAACACCTGCATATTTATAATGTTGCTGCTTAAATTGACCTTAACCATATCATTTGCCAATTTTTAACCATCAAGCTTAACATATCTTGGCACTAATAAAACTGCATCCTTTTAAAAGAAGATATCATTAAAATCTTCCCAGCTATGCATGGTGTAGCACTGGGTCATTCTCATCCATCCAGTGCCAATACAGCTTTGCATGAGGCTTACTGTTCACATAGATGACTTATTGAATAGACTGAGTATCTGTAATACTCTGCTTTTGTTATATTTTATTTACTAAGGACCCCAATGTATAATTTATCCCTGTTAGGAATTCATGAATTACTGAAATGCATTCAAATTTGACATATGATCTTTCAAAACCTGAATGTAAGGTAAGAGGTGCACTGAAGTTAAATACTCAGTATTTTAACATTTAAAACACATTTAAATAATATTTCTAATAATATGAAACACATTTATACATCATCTCTACAGTTTTATCCTTTTTTTATTGAAGCCCTACTGATTTTTCAAATGAGGACATCGCAATATGAACTGCTGCAACAAGAATAATTTTTACTTTTCAGTGTTTATTTAAAAAAGAAATTCCAGCCGTGAATGTCTCTGTGTTTGTTTTGCACATCGGTAGAATTTGAAGTGGCAAACTTATAATAAATATCCAAAGAAGTGCAGAAAAATGGTGTTTTAAGAAGTCTTTCTTCACTCTGCTTTGGTGATAGTTTTCTTTAAGTCAATATAAATTTGTAAACACTAGATGGCGACGTGGGATCACTTCTCAGCACATTTCAACTCATTCTTGTACATTTAAAAAAATCCAACAGTACACAGCGGCAATCAAACATGTGGAAAATTTGTATTTACATATTGTTTTATACTTTGTGCATGAGTTAATTGATATGAAAATGTTTATAACGTGCACTCTGCAGTGCCTGTTTATTTTTCTGTTTCACACTAAGCACCAAACCCTTGAGATATGTTAATATGTCGGGTGATTGAACTCACCAGGGAAGGAATGTGACACCTTCCTGCTGGTCAAATTTAGATAAATATGGTGATTAAAGACCAATCATGCTCACCAAATGCACCAGCAGGTGCCACTGAAGCCTTCTTGCAGCAGAGGAAGCTGAATCTCAACACAGCAGCTCTCCACCTTGCTGTTTTGTCCATTCACTTACCTCTATCCAATTCCCTTGCTCACTACTGTAATCATCATCATCAACATCAACATCATCATCATCATCATCATCATCATCATCATCATCATCATCATCATCATCATCATACATTCCCAAATCAAGTAAGAGAATCAGGATACCATACTAATGGCAAAATTTCCATCAGATGTAAAGATGGATTTGTTTTTGAGGAGCAGACATGAGTGATGAAATAACAAGTGGACTTAATATTAAAATATCAACACAAATCCATATATAGTACAGGCAACAGTTACATTTGCGTTAACAGTGGCACAAATGGTATGTAAATCAGTTTAGATGGCACTGTTACACACTTCTACAACACTGGAAACATACAGCAACCAACCTGCTGCAGTGACAGGATTCAGGCTTGCTCTGTTTCCACTAAAATGTCATTTTTTAATAGCCTTTTTAATAATAAAAGCTGGTTAAATTCCTCAGGGCTTCCTTTAGGAAACACTGGACCATCATCTATGAAAGGAAGGGAGATAATTCTGTTGCACAATCCTTGTGGTACTGAGTCATGTAGGTAAATATAAGGATAGGATGGTGAGTGTAAGCCACCTGTGACTGCAATATCTTCCACATTTGTGGCTTTTCATGTCCTTTGTTGAATTACCAACTTAAAAAATTAGGGTGATACTTTATATAATGCTGTTATGTTTATATGATAAATAAAACTGAGCCAAACAAAGTGCCTGATGCATAATTTGTAAAATATTTGAATGAAAGTGTTGTGGAATTATTCTTGCACTGTAATTATTTATCATACGTACTTATACATTTCTCCCATCTTTACTTAAACTTGTGACATTTCCAATGCAGCAAAAGCATAGAGCCAAAGAAAAGACTGTAGGAGGTTATTTATTTGACTGTTCAACCAAACAAAGTCTCCAGTCCTCAGTATTGCTAGATGCCAGTAACTGTGAGGGAGTTGTTATGAGGAGTAGAAGAAGAAAGCAGTTGTCTGTGCTGAGTCTATAAACAAACCCCAGTTGAAGGGCTCATCTCTGTGCCACTCTGCTCTCCAGCGGTTGCTAAGATCTTCAGCCATCGTTGTGTTTACTGTTGTGTTCATTTACTACCTGTCCTTCAACATGACTGACAGGAGAATGAATTGTAGACATAAAGAAGAGAGAAAATGACAGTGAACAGCACTGCTCCTGACTGAGGACATGCTAGATGAGAAACAAAATGGTTTTACAGCAGAGTACAGGACAACACGGGTGCTTTAGCACTTTCTTCCCATTTTCTTTATTTTATTTAATGCATGGATAGAGTTTTTGATAGCTTTTTACAGATTTTGTTTTTGTTAGTTGCAACCTGTTATGCTTCTGCTCTAGTGCAACACTAAGGCTGTACACTCACTGGTCACTTTATTAGGTCCACCAGTTCAATTGCATGTTAATGCAATAGTTAATCACCCAATCACATGACAGCAACTCAATGTATTTAGGCATGCAGACATGTTTAAGATGACTTGCTGGAAGTTCAATAGGCATCATAATGAGGAAGAAAGTGAATTTAAGAGACTTTGAATGTTGCATGGTTATTGGTGCCAGACAGGCTGGTCTGTGTAGTTCAGAAAATACTGATCTACTAGGATTTTAATACACAACCACCTCTAGGGTTATAGAGAGCGGTCTGATTAAGAGAAAATATCCAATGCGTGGCAGTTTAACACTCTGACATCAATAATACCTCGTTGATGTCAGAGGAGAATGGGCAGACCTGCTTGAGATGATAGAAAGGCAACAGTAACTCAAATAACCACTCATCACAACCAAGGCATGCAGAATACCTTCACACATGCAGTAGTCCAACCTTGAAGCAGATGGGTTAGAGCAGCACAAGATCACTACGGGTGCCCCTTCTGTCAGCTAAGATCAGGAAACTGAGGCTAAATCTCACACAGACTCACCAGAAAAGGACAATAGAAGATTGGAAAAACGTTGCCTGATATGATGAGTCTCAACTTTAGTTGCAACATTTAGATAGTAAGGTCAGCATTTGGTGTAAACATCAATAATAAACAGCATGAATGGGGTAGTGGCAGCCTAGTGCTTACAGAAGTGGGCTTGGGTCCCTGGTGTGGCAAAAGCGGGTGGACCACTGCAGGCCCTTGAGCAAAGTCCATCTTCTGATGGGTACACTGTGGTCAAAATCACCCATAATCTCTGAGTAATGTTTCTAACACTGTGTTAAGTTTATGTCATAAAGAGTTAGGGCAGTTTTAGGGTCCAGCCCAATGCTAATAAAGTTGCTAGGGTGTGTAAGACTTAAAAATATATTAGCATGACAGGTTTTGTTGGACACGGTAAAGTTAAAACTAAGAAACATTCAAACTGATATGATAGTTGATCATTTTTATGGGTAACAAAAGGCTGGTTTTACTCTCTTAAATGTGAAGATGCACAACTTTTCTCTATCTTATATTCTGAATCTATAATTTTTGGACTGTTAGTTGACAAAAACAAGCAGTTAATATACTGGACTCAGAGACTGTAATTAGAAATGTTCAAGGTTTTCTGGCATTTGTTTGTGTAGACATTGAAAAATACTGGTATGAATGAACTTGCATCCTTATTTAAATCTTTTTTCCGTTTTCCATTTTCCACTGCAGAACTCTCAGCATTATCAACTATACTGAAAGATTTCAAGGTTTATGGGATTTGATGATCTCTACATTGCGCAGCTGACATCTGCTCCCTAATAGTTGTACCTTTGTCACCTCATGGTTGATGGCACTACCTGTGTTTAATGTCACAAGGACATTGAAATGACTCCTCTCCTCCATCTGTAGCACAGCCTGACATTTAGGCTTAATGAGGGACTAAATCTGGGCAACTATGAAACTCATCAGTAGCTACATTCAGTTTGGAAATACCATCCATTTGACTACATTGTAAAACAAGCACGCAAGGTCAAGCTCTGCACATAAGGGCCTTTTCAAACTAGGAGCTCTACTCAGCAGTCAAGCTTTCCTCTGTGGAAAATCCTTGTCACTTCTACCAGAAGATTGCTCTAAAGCACCATCTCCTACTCAGCATGTCAAGTGGAGATTTAAATTGAATCCTGGTGGTTGTGACTGTCACAAATCTGCTGCTGTGAAAGAATGCTGCTGAGTGACTATTCTAATTTGTGAGATAGTGGGTTATCTGGGAGATCTTGTGCTGTAAATGGGAGATGCAGCAGCCGTAAATGCTTGGAGAGATATTGTAAAATTCCAATAGACACAGAGTAGTGAGCATATATTTATAAGTTTTGTTTTGTTTTTTTTGTTTTTTTGGAATAATCTAAAATGGCTCTCAAAGAGAACCCTTACTTGGAGCAACAACAGATCTTGTTTGATAAATATTTGCTTCAGCTATAAAAATGTAATTTTCAAAATACTCTACTTTGTTTAGTTTTTATAAATTTTCAATTAATTTCACTCATATGCCACCATTGTTATGCTGCAATGCATTCTGTGTAATGATGTCACATGGTTGCAACAGTCTTGAACCATCCAGCAGTACACTGGCTAAATGTCTTGCAATTTCATTTCAAACTTGAGTGCATGACAGAATAATGATGAAGAAATATCTCAAAATACACTTGAAGGTGAGGATGATCAAATGGATGAAGTGGACAGAGTGGACCAATAATCTGCTGTTTGTGCAGAAGCTGCTTACCAAAGCAAAATAAAAGAGAGAGCGTTTGCTGCAAAAAGCTCTGCTTTCTGTCAGCAGCTGTTTACAGTAAGCACTGGGATCAAATGTTTTCTAATACAGATTACAGTTTTACTTGTTATATAATAATTAATACTAAGCATTGTGTACAGGTACCTCGTGCTTAATGGCACATGAAAACGTGGAGGCATTTGCTTCAGAACTACAGTCCTCAGTTCACCTGCATAAATATGATCCAGACTTATTAGGTACCGTTGCATCCAATATCCTGTCATCTGTTTGAGTTACAACATCGACCATAGTTAAAGAAAACTACACACTTACAGATGGCAGAACTAAATAAAGTGGAAGGTTGTTGGGTTCCTCGCTGTCCAGAATTGTGTCTGATGGTTTACACTCAGACCCTGTGATGGGGGAGCAGATTGTTAACATCTAAGCAGAAGGGCATATGGTGTCTGTCCCACTGATAACCCACCAACCTGAGGCATTTAGGTGACTTGTGTAAGAAAATTGTTGACACTGCATTTGGTTTCAGTATTCATTTAAAACCACCAACCCCGTAAGCTTGTTTTGCAGCAACAGCCTCACTGGCCACCATGAACATTCATACACAATCATACACCAGCGATGCTGATACTGGAGGCAAACATGCAGGGAGATGAACTTTCTTGTCCAAGAACACAACAGATTGACTGGGATAAAGCAGGATTCAAAGGATCCTGCTCTACCACCTGAGCCACTGCCACCCCATTGAGAAAAACTGCAGTAGTGCCGCTTTAATGGAATGAGGAGTTTTCACATGTCATTAACAATGAATTTTAGTAATATAGAGCAAAAACAAAAAGAAACGTCAAGACCAGCAAGTGCTAATAGTCAGAGTTCCCTGCATGGCAGCTTTAAATTACTCTGTAACTTTCAGGTGGGGCTTGAAATACTAAACATTTCTAATTGTTTCCACTTTTCTGTTCTAAATGGCAAACATGTAATCTCCACCAAGTTTGTAAAATCTGTTAAATATGTAGGTTGTACTGCAGCTCTGCTTGCTACTGTTTAAAAAAGACAACATTCAAATTGTTTTGTACCTTTTGTTGAAAGAAAATCACTGCCCCATGCACACTACAGTGGTGGAGAACACAAAAGGATAACTTAAAGAGAGTTAATAATAAAAAAGAAATGTTTACCTCTGATTGTTTCAGAGCAGTTTTATTCTAAAGCAAAAACAGCCACAACCCTGCAGAAATTACTGCAGCTGAAGCACACCTTCTCTCTCAGGCTCTGTCTGTACATTAACTGCAGAAGTCTTGTGTTAACCAGATCATGACCTATATAAGAGACTATTTCTGGAATAACCCTTTAAGGAGTAAGACCTTTTTGCACACAGCTGAGAAACTACATTGCTTACGCTTTTATAATTGCATCCAAACTCTTGGGAACACAACATAAACACTGTGTGTATCAACCAAAAATGGAGGAAAAAGATTGTTTGCCAGTCTTTCCAACTGTATAACAATGATGTTTTTAGGATTTTGATTAAAAAACAAAAATAGGCAAGCTATGATCACCTTTGTTTTCACTCGACCGCTGGTCAATAGCGGCTATTGGTAATGCGCCAGGAAACACAGCAATCAACTACCAGCATAAAAGAAACACTGACTGCACAATGCACTGTGATGAGACACAGTGAATATATTTAACAGTGTTTGTTTACATAAAAACCCTCCACGGGGTACATTTAAAGTAACCATCTGCTCCCACAGTATGAAAAGCCTCATTAAAACCCCATGCTTTCACATCATTCTGTGTTCTAGACTAGAAAGGCAGAAAGTATTCCTTTAAATCTGTGGCCACAACATTCCCAGTGACAAAAACCCTTTGCTTTATTTCCAAACAAATAGCCAGCTGAGCCTGAGCAATCGGGATATTAAGTAAAACAGCAATTGATTTTCCTCCTGTGGAGTACACAGAACTAAGATCAACCCGCTTACCAAGAAATTCTGCCCACAGCTTATCACACAGCTCATTCAGCCATCTCAAAACACACCTAACTCTACAACACTGAAGACAAACAAACCTATCAGTTTCAGACAAGGAGTAGGAGTGGCCACATGTTTCATTTCTCTCTGCTATCTGCCTTCCTTTAATGATAACAAACCAGGGAGTGAGAAACATGGATGCAAGGGTGGCCATGCTGGCTGCAGTCTGCTAGCTAGCAGGATGGAACACAGGGTTCCTCTCCCACTGATAGCTATGTTAATGAGGACACAAAAGCATAAAAGTAACAGGCCACCTACAGTAAAGCACCTTCTCATAGAAAGATAAGCTAAGTGTGTTTGTCTTTGACTTTGGGATATTGATTGAAAGTTAGTAGCAAAGCAATATTAAATTCAAAGTAATCCAGCCAACTGTCATTTTATAATGATTTCAGGGCCAAAAACAAATTAACCGTGGCATAACCTCACATAATAAGTGGACACACCAACTTTACCTCCCATCCTTGCAACCCCATTTCAAAACAAAATCCCTGCTCACAAATTACTGTGACTCAGCACAGTGTCAGAAGATGTGGTGTAAGCATACGCAATGTCAGTGGAGGATGAAGTTGTAAATATGCGGATGGAGGACATCACTGCATCTGCCTTGTTTGGCAAGGACATCTCCTTCATCTGCATGAGGACAGAGGCCACTCAATAAAGTCAGACAGAAATCATGAGCCTAAATTCAGCCATGCCCTGGCATCCGACAAGATGAATTTACTCAATAATGACAACAGTTAAGATTTATGGGCAACAGCGAGGTGAGGCCCATCTGTTGGTCCACTCGCACACAATATCCTCCCTGTGTGTGGATGTTGCACCTTTTCACTCTTTTCTACACTGCTGGGGCAGCAGGGGCAGTTTCTCCTTTGAGCTTTGTGTAGATCAGACTTATTTGGCCCTTTTGCCAAAGAGACAAGACCCTGTAAGAAACATGTGGGACAGCTATGGCAGAAAAATACCCTCTTTGTGATCACTTCAACAAAAAAATCCACCTTTACCAAGTAGCTAAATATAGTATACTCAAACATTGATTATACCCTCAGGAAACAGCTTTTACCTGGATTATATTGTTTTATACCCTTAAAGTAAACAGTTTTGCTCTTAAGTGAGTGATTTCTCATCTTAGAAAAACAGTTTCAGAGCAGAAACTTGACCCATTTGTGACATAAATTGCTGTTGTCAAAATCCCAATAGTCGACTGTGGGCCTCCGAGGAGTTGAACAGCAGATGTGTAGATGTGTGATTAACAGGAGAACAGCATAAAAAAATGCTTTTCAAAATGTATCATTTCTTATTTATCTTCCTTTTCTAAAAAATACTATCTTTCACTCCTTTAAAAACAAAAAAAACATTTCCTGTAGGTACTTTTCTGCTGAACAGAAATTCAATTAATTCTTGATTAACAAGACTTTGTCAGTCTACACCATGCTGCAGGGCAGTTCCATTGATCACACTTGCTGTTGCCACATGTGGTCAATAAACCCAGATTTTGATCACAAAGCGATCACAGCTGTCTCATGGCAAATCATTAAATAGGCTGTATATATATATATATATATATATATATATATATATATATATTCTATTTCACTTAACACAGCCTTAATAATAATGTATTTTATCTGCTTGAATGTTATACTGGACTCACCTGAAAAGCTAGAAATAGAAGACTTCTGATATGTAGGGTCAAATTTTAGATGATGTCAGCAAATAAAAACGGAGGTGTGAAAGTGAGATAATTAGATGTGGGACACAATTTGGGTCCCCAGGATGATAGTCCTGTGTGTATAACCACATTATACAACATCAAAACATGGACTTTTTTTTAGCTATTAAAACATTGAAAAACATGTTCCAGAGAATGCTGAGTGTGTGTTCCTATATGTGCATGTGATATGCATCAATTACCTGCAATTACAAATTGTAACTGTATAATGTTTCTCCCATAAATAATTTGTTGTTACTGCTCTGTCTTGGATTTCTCATTGAATTTATTTCTAAGAGGACCCAGCAGCATAAATTCAGGCCTGTCTCCATTTATGATTGTGAGGACAGCCGTTGGCTGATGACAATGGCTGACATTAGCCACCAGCTAACATCACAATGTCAAATTTACTAGTAGTTGTTTGATGCACTGAATTATGAAATTGTTTGTCAATTTTAAGACTCCGTGAAGTTGAATTTCCATTTAACTTTGGATAATATGTTTTAAATACCTTTTATTTTTTTATCTATGTTTTTAAAAAGTTTATTAAAAATTGTTCTAAGATGAATTACGCTATTAAGTATTTTATTTGCACTGATGTTTTTTTTGCTCTTTTGCTTTTTGCTGTGATGTGTTGTGACTGACTCTGCTCACAATGAGACTAGGGATGAAAATTAGCTCTTGCTAAATTTTGCACATTTTACATTAATAATATATAAAAATGTGCACCGTCTCTTTAAAATAAAAGTAATAATAAACTCAGATATTTACTTCCTAAGTAGGCAAATGTCATTGTAATTGTGTTTTATATTTTATTGGCTTACAGTTTTATGCTGTATTGTATAGATTGTTGTCTCCAAAAACAACCTCATTAGTCATATGTTAGTTCAGGGAAAAAAGTGACCTGCAGCACTGGTGGTCATCAGAGCAGCAACCCATGAAGGGAAAAATAAAGTTCATTAAGGAGACAGTGGCGCAATGGGGAACATGTATTTTAGTCCTAAGAGTAATTTTTAATATCCTTAACAATTACCTTTTTGACCCAAACTAGGTTAAGTCACTACCTGAAGACAGGAATTTTTGCCTTATTTTAGAGAAAAGAAGAAAAAAAAGTTGTCATGTGTTGGTCCCACAGTTGATGGTACATGCTTGAAATCATTATACATAACCACACAGTTAGTCTCCCTTTATTCCGCCTCATGCAGACTTGTTAAAGGAAACACTTGAAAACATATTCATGTGTTGTTTACCTCCTGGGACAAAAAAAAAAAAAAAAAAAAATTGTTTGAGGACATTTTGAATCATTGGCTCAAACTGTATTGTCAAACTAATAATTGTTTAAACATCATTAGTGAATTTCTAAGTTAATTTTATACCGCTATGCTTGGACTTGCATATGGTATTCAGATTTTGTCATGTCTTGCATGGAGTATACCAGCTTCTCACCTTCAATAAGCAATTTACAGTCCCTATTAATTTAAATACATTTCAGTCAGTCAACTTATGTGAATGTTATTTGATTGAAGTGAGGTGCCAGGCTCCAGTCCCATCACTCCTTGTGTATATGCATTCTTAATTCAGTGTTTGAGTGATGAGAGACACGTTGACCTGGAGCCTGCAGATGGAGGCTGGGATGGTGGGCGGCTGAAAAAGGATGCAGTATATTGTGTTGTAGTGCAGTGACAGCAAGCATGAGGCAGAGAGTGGACAGGAACTTTAGACCCCCTCCACCCAGATTAGGCGGGTGCGTTTGATATGTTGCATGTAGAGTGTGAGGCTGATCACATGGACAGCAGCTAAACTGCTTGATTTTTGCTTGATCTATCTATCTATCTATCTATCTATCTATCTATCTATCTATCTATCTATCTATCTATCTATCTATCTATCTATCTATCTATCTATCTATCTATCTATCTATCTATCTATCTATCTATCTATCTATCTATCTATCTATCTATCTATCTATCTATCTATCTATCTAAGTGCAGCTCTCGCAGCCCTTACCACATCAAATGAGGTGTTGCTCACATAGAAAGGCTGGTGGACTGATCGGCCCCACCGGACCACCTCCTTGCTCCACTGGCCCCTGGACTTGCCAACCAAGGCCTCCCATTTCCATTTACCAATGTGGCCAGAAGCCAGCTGGTTTTATTGGAGTTTGTTTCCTTTTTTGTCTCTATTTTTCTTTTAAAGCTTTAACCTCTAACAATTATTTTCTATCTCAACACATTCAACACAGCTTTTTTTTTTTCTTTCTGCTTCACTTGATCTTCTTTTCTCACTCATCTTCATCTCTGTGCTGTGTTTTTTTTAAAAACTCCTTCCCCTCTATTTTTCCTTAATCCTTCAACTTATCCCCTGTAGCTCATACCAGTGGCTCAGTTAGGCCTGGTTTCTTTAAAACCCATCTCATACAGAAAATCAACACTGCCAACACAAATGCAAGTTTCAGCCATATTAAATTCTTCCCCTTTCCTCCACAGTCCTCAGAGAACTGAGGCCTGCTCTCATCTATTTAGATCTAATTTAGGCTTCACAAACTAATACAAACACATTTTGCTGTCTGGCTCATGTCGAATAAGAGACCTGATACTGAAGAGACTGCCCTCAAATTTTTTTATGTGCTTTAATATTATTCTGCTGGCAGCATCTCCCAGGGCAAGGTTGTGGTCAGCAGCTTTCTGTGCAGCCTCATCAAAATAATTACCATTAACAATTGAGAAACCACAATCAGTGCCGTGGGGTGTATTAGACAGAGTAATTCTCTCAATCTGACTCAGTTTTAGTGCTCTCTTGAGTTCACATTTTGGGCATTTATTACAACCATTCAGACTTTATTCTGCAGACCACATAACAGCAGTTGTTTTACTCTGATAGCAACCTAATTACCACTGGTGCTCGAAAGTGTCATGAGGCCACCATTTGACTCAGAGAGCTGTATACATAAACAAATTCTTGCCAAACGAGATGGGGTATGTCTCCAGCAGAATTGCTTGGGCATAAATTTCTATATCATTAGTGGATAATGTGTCCAAATTCTGCACATGGGCATTTCATTTCGCCTTGCTTAGGGAAATGAGTACATCTGTAGGGGAATTTTCAGGCTTTCTATGAGGAAAACAACGCAGCATCTGTGTTCTTAGAGAAGCATATCCAAAAGGAAAAGAGCCTGTTTCAAAACCCCCAATGAATCCTTTAAAAAGAAAAACAAATTGGGATGTCATTTGAAAGATAAACTGGCTTGATAATTCAATGAGAAACTCACTTAATGCATGTACAAACTGGAGCTCTGTAACTAACCCTTATGTCCTTATGTCATGAGTGATATTACACTGAGATGAATGGTTGCTATGATTGCTTTTTTTCTCACCATAACGTTTGTTTCATGATGGGTTTAGAGTCTTTAGGGCTGTTTCCCTGACAGTGGGAAGAGCTACTACTCAGCTGTAGTATTATTTGTCTCCATTAGTGTTAAACCACCACCAGTTTCTTTTCCCTTTGATTTTAGTTTCATTTGTACTGTAGTTTATTTGCTTTTCAGCATTTCACTATTAAGTCATTAGCATCTTTAGTAAAAGCATTATCATATTCCCTTTGCATAATTTACAAGGACTCCATCAGTAACAATTTGTTCAAATGTAGATGGGTGATAAAAACAAAGTGTCACAACATTTTGGAGCAAATACCTTAATTAAAATATGTGCTGTTGTTTCAGTAATGTTTTCAGAAGACAATAATGCAAGAAAATGTTCTAAGTAATTGGCAAGATAGAGTAAGTCACATATGAACAATGGGTCTACTGTGTGTGCAAGTTCAGGTTAAAAAAATTAAAAGCTGTGATGCTGTGTAAATTGTAAATAAAAACACACTGTACAGATATGCTAATATTAGAAACAGATATATTAATTATAACAGAATACAAAATATATGAAACATTGAAAGTAAGTAAAAAGGAAAGAGGTGCATGAATATATTGCAAACAATTAAGCTTACTAAATATAAAAAGAGCACCTGAAACAGGTAGAGTCTCTTAGAAGTGGTAGCGGTTCAACTATTTTTAAAAAAATGTGGACCAATTTCAGAATTATCCTCCTCAAATAGAAATTGCTTGAAAAGGCTTTGATTATTATGTCTCTTATTATCATTTGAAGATTTTAAAGAAGTGTAGATATTTATCTAAAAGGGACTGAAAATTAATAATTTACAGTGATCATTAGACCCTCAGGCGGCACTGCATTAAAATTAGGCAGAATTCTTTTATGAAAATCACTGCTAGGACACAGTCATTGTCTAGTTATTCAGTTAACAGTGCCATCCAAAAATACAGGTTAAAGCTTTATCATGCAGAGGAAAAGCCAAATGTGAATGTAATCTAAAAAATTTCTATTTTCTCTTTGCCAATTTAAAATGGATATTGAGGCGGTGGAAAACCTTTCTGACAGACAAATTAAAATTTTATTTTTGGAAATTATGGACACTACATCCTTTGGACTAAAGATAAGAGGAAGAATCTGTTGTTTTTTCAGTGTTCAGTTAAAAAGTCTGCATTGTTGATGGTTTATGGTGCATTAGTGCCAAATGGAACTAACAACTTGGAAAGGCACTATCAATCATAAAAGCTATTTACAGGTTTTAAATAAATCTCTGCTCCCATTTAGACAACATCTTTTTCAGGCAAAGTCTTGCATATTTCAGCAAGACAATGCAAAACTGCCTACTGCATTACTACAACAGAATGGCTCTTAAAGTTCCAGTAGCTGGTCTTGTAAGCTCCCTGTCTATGTGCACTGTTGTTAAAGAAGAAGAAGTAGTCCACAGTGAAATACATGGCCCCATTCCAACGTTTTTGAGCAAATTTAAAGTCTCACGTCAGTGTTTTTAATTTTTTAAAATTAAAAGTATTAACTTTATTCTTAACTAAACAACACAATTAATCCAACATAAATTTCAGACACTTCAATGAAAAGGAGAAAAGAAAAGCTTAAATAATCAGCCTCTCTTACACAAAAAATTAAACCAATAATGAATTGCATTTGTTGAACTAATCAAAATTAACTATAAACTGCTGCAGACCAACGTGCTGCTGATTCCAACAGATTCTTCATATTATAAACATTTATTATCTACACAACACCACCGAGCAAAACACAACAAATCAAATTAACCTCATTCATTATATGTTCTAAAGAGTGTCTCAAACACTTTTTAAATACAATAATTAATTTAGCTTCTTCAGTTTTTATCCAGATATTTCCATAAACTGACTCAGTACACTGTAACACATCGCTCCGACACTTTTGTTCTGAATATTGGTTTTATAAATATCTTACATCCTTTCAAATTATAATGAGTTTGTCTATTTCCAGATCTTTTTCTTTGTAGATTTCTTGGTAAACAGATCTTATGAGCTTTGTACATTACCTGAAAATACTATAATCAACCAGTTAACAAAGTTTTAATAATAGTAACTTAACAAATCATGGACTGGATGAAGCACCATTTCTATCTCAATTATTGCTGTTTTTGTAAAATGATAACTGGATTAATGTATATTTTACATGTAGTTCCTCAAACTTCCCTGTAATAAGTTAGATATGGAACAAATACTTAATAATTAATAACAGACATAGTGTCATGAGACAGTTCCACCCAGTCTCTCTGGCATTGCTGCACTTCCTGGTCTCACTTGGCTTTTCCTGACTCTCTGCCTGCAGCTGCGCCTGAAGGATTTAACCACATCTATCCCTCATCATCCTTCTTCACTGATGCACATAAAAGCCTGATTTGTATCATGTATTTCTGAATGTTCTGTGGAATTATTTGGAAGAGTTGATGCTGCGGTATCCTTTTTTACTACAGTATTTATTATTCCCCATGTAGCCTTTATATTATTTCTGTTTTTTATGTTCTAGTTCAAATAAAAAAATTGGTTTATGAGATTTGCAAACCTTAACATTCCACTGCAATTTCATTAACATGCTATAGTTTCCTCAACTCTTAACCCAGCACATTTGCATTTCACATAATCTTCACAAAGTTATTTTATATTTGCTTCTGGCAGTAAGGAACATAATTATACAACAGTGTGTGTTGTTTTTTGTTTCTGTTTGTTTGATTCAGGTTTTATAAATGTGTTTCACTTGCATTGCAAGAAAAATGTGATTCCAAGTTCAGTTTAGTTCTGCTGCTGTACTGTTAGTGTTTGCAGTTGGGACTATTACATGACTTTAGCCTGACGTGACTAAATATAGTGGGGCAAAAAAGTATTTAGTCAGCCACCAATTGCTCAAGTTCTTCCACTTAAAAAGATGAGAGAGGTCTGTAATTTTCATCATAGGTAAACCTCAACTATGATAGACAAAATGAGAAAAAAAAATCCAGAACACTGACTAAACACTTTTTTGCCCCACTATAGGTACAGTCATTTAATGTTTCTTTTACTCAGAATATTGCTATATAATGTGTAAAGCATCTATAGTATCTAAAAGCAGTTCCTATGTTTTAATCTTGCATCATCCTGGACATTAACAAGCCTTATGTGGAAAATGGATAATACTTTGACTTAAGTGTCTAAAAATATCCCAGGGTGTCATGCCTGCTCCTCCTCCACCAGCACGCTCATCTTCACCGGCCTACTGATCACCGGTCCTAAGACTACACTACCCAGGATTCCTCTGTTCCGATCACATCAGACTTCACCTGTCATGCCTGCGTCTGTGTCCGCCTTTCAGCCGATCCAACCTTACACAGGGTAAAGCACAGTGTCGCCTCTACCTCTACCTTGATTGAATTCATGCTTGAGTCAAACTCCCAAAATACCAGAATGAGAAATAAACTTGGATGTGAAAGACAAATATCCAGCAGCTCAAAATAACTGGTAATCTTATAATATTATCATGAAAATCCTTAATACCTTTATCTACAACTCCTTTGTCATCATTATATCAGTCTTCATCAGGCTCATTACCACCATCTCCTTTCCATCACAATTTTATTAATGCCATTTCTTCTGGTGTACAGTGTTCACTTATTCTTGATTCATCTTTTCTGTCCTACGACTTAAACTGTGACTCCGAAAGAGCCCTGCACAAGAATTCCAATGTACCTTGACTTTTTTGGTTTTATGTACAAATGGCAAATAAAGAACTTTGAACTTTGAACTTTAGTGACACCAGTGTTATTACTTTTTCATCATAAGCTTACATATTACCATCGAGCTATTTGTAATGAAATTTATTTCTAGCTTTGTTACAAACATCATTCAGCAAAAGAAAAAAGGGCAGCAGCTGGCCCAGAGAACTCTGAACAAGCAGCAAGGATTTAGCCGAGGATTTAGCTGATGCAGCTAAGTTACTTTTTGAAGGACATAACTAGTAACTGTAACTAGTTACTTTTTTTTCCGTAACTAGCACAACATTGGCTGACAGATCCATTATGACTGAGAGATTAAAAAAAAAAAAAAAAAAAAAAAAAAAAAAAAGATTTATTCATTTAAAGGTAACAATTGAGCAAATGATTAGTAAAATAATAAGTAAAATGACTATGGCATTATTATTATATTTTATTTTGATATAACATACTATATCAAGCAATCATTTTCACATAAAATTTGCATTCAAAAACTCTTTTGTACATTTGTTACTGTTTGAAATAGATTTGTTAATCCTAAAATTGTATGTATTTTTATTTTTTTAATTCTGTAGATTGCCAAAATGTAAATTATGATTTATTATTATTATTATTGTTATTGTTATTGTTATTATTATTATTATTATTATTATTATTATTATTATTATTATTATTATTATTATTATTATTATTAATAATAAGAATTTAAACAGGGCTTCAGCTAAGATAGAGGGGGAACAGATCTTGACTGGGAAACTGGCCTCAATACAGCACTAACCATTGCAAGCCAGCAACCCTCCCCCCTGCATTAACGTGGCAAGCCCTAATATAAATTTTAAACATGACAGAAAAACAAAAAGCATTTATGATGGAGGGTGGACAGATCTGCAACTTAAAATTCATACTCTGTGCATCTACATTTAAGGTAATCAGTCAGCTGACTGCTAAAAAGCTAAAGAAGAAGTCCTGATCCTGAAGTACGAATGAAACAATCAGCTAATGCAAGCTCGACCTCAGGGCTCTGCTTGGACCACCTCTACGCTCCATTTATTCACAACAATTCACATTTGCACTGTTAACCTAATCATCATCACCTTCAATTCTTCATCACCATCACTGGTTGTGGAATTTGGATGTGTTCGTTTGCCCGCAGATGGAGACAGAAAATATTTGCTTGAAAGTGAAGTTTTATCATGATCCTTTCATGATAGCATCTGCTAAACAACATATTGTGCTTATCATGATAGATGATAAAGGGGAAATTAATTAATGTGACAATGTTGTTTCATTAGATACTGTCAAGGGGTGTGATATACTAAACAGGAAGTGAACAGTAATTTTGAAGTTGATCAGTTGTAAGAAAAAGAAAGACATCTCGCTAGGATTTGACTATGTTAACAGCTTAATTCTTTATATATTTTCTATTTTTAATGCAGCCGGTCTTTAGGATCAGTAGTAAGCATCGATCAAAAAGTGGTCAGCAGTTGAACAGACATTAGAGCAACAGGTCAGCCTTTCTGTTGCAGATGGGAAGTGATGGCTGATCTGTATGATTAAATCCCACTGAATACATAATACAACAAAAACATCTGGCCGGGTCTGATGAATTGGATCTTGTGGGCTGCTGGATGCATATTCATGGTTTACCTAGGGAACAGGTGCCAGCAAGATACACTTTCAGAAGAGGCTGTGCGATTCTCTGGGCTAAGATCTGCATGGAAACATTCAATTCTAGCATCTGTTTAGATGCTGACACTTACAGCCTTTTTAAATATGGTTGCAGATCAGTTTAATCTTCACAGTAACAGTATTCCCTACTGGCAGTGGCCTCTTTTAGCAGGATAATAATGCACCTATACTAAAAAGAAACTGTTCAGGAATTTAGAACATGTGCAACTTAATATTGTTGTCTTCTGTAGGATGCACTAGTAACACATATGTGGGGTATATGTAATTTGAGTAAACAATAGGACAGTTTTTTTCCTGGCTGCAAAAGGAAGTGGCAATTTTTAGTTTTTGTTCAAAATCAGTGTTCCTAATACATGAACAATTTCATCGTGTTTTTTTTCCATGTAGGCTATAAAGTGTTATTTTTAAAGGTTTCAAGATGCTTGTCTCTAAGATTTCTGTTGAGTGACACAGTCATTCTGTTTCTTGAAAGGGACATGGCTGGTACATCTTTCAAACATAATTTTTCCATTCTGTGCTCACGACAAAAAGGCATCCACCTCCATGGAACTGAAGGCAGAAACCTCTCAGACAAACATGTCAAAACCTGGGTTGAGAAAACAAGGCTATAAATCTTCCAGACTAAAAGATGTTACCAAAACAATTTATTTTCCTCCCCTTTTGTCTGAACTAGGTCTTTTATATTTTAAAAGGAGAGATATAGAATTCCCCCATATTAACACTGTCAGTGTTGTTTTGACTGTTTCTATTAACTTCACGATGACAGCCATAATGAGATCATCAAAAGCTTTTCAATGTTATTTCATTTGCATCAGGCTCTTCCTTCCCATCATCATCGACTCTATCCGCAACAGTCTGCAGAGATGCAGAAAAATAAAATGATTTTTCTGTTCCACGTAACAAGGGTGGTGGTGGAAATGTCAGAGTAAATAGCCTGCAGGAGAAAGAGAACAAAACAAACAGGGGCGAAAGCAAGCTTGATCTGCTATTTATGAGAAAGCGGAAAAACAAAGAAAGACTATGAAATCAATAGCTTCCTAAATCACCTAGGAGAGGGTTAGACGAGGCACCCGGGCAGCCCTCCAGCTCAGGGACAGGCAGTTTATGGATCTTCCATCGCACACACCCACATATACTGTCTATGCGTGCACTCAGCCGACCTTCAAATTCTGAAAATATCATCATGTATATCCAAAAACACGCTCATGCGACAAACATACATACATTTTTTCCCCCTCCTCATAGTCACACACAGTTTAACACTCTCACCTCTTGCACACATACATATATGCAGTAATCCCTATTTCTGTCACATATGCACACACGCTCTGACATCCACTGTGACAATCCCTAAACAAAATCCAGAAAGCACGTCTCACTATCAGTGATGCGCATACACCTGCAGGAGCATATGCTTTCTCACCCACCCACACGCACACACACAAACACACACACTCAACTCTGCATTCAAACAGAAAATCATAAATAAACAACCCTCCCTCTCTCAATCTATCTTTGCCCTCTGTCACACACAGACACGCATACAGTATGTACACGCCTGCACTCAGTGACATGAATAGCTGCATTCGCTTTCAAGCAACCTGGTTTGACACTCATGAAATGCACTCCAACTCATGTCCAAACATGAAACCCTACTGAGATGCTGTAAAAGAAGAAGAAGAAAAAGAATAGATTACACCCATATTTTCAGCTAAAAGCTGCTTGTTGAAATATGACATGGGGGAGGTGTATATACACAGCAAACTGCAGCATGGAGATATACTGAGCAAATAAAAATGATGTATTCCACTTTTGATTCTAACTTGCGGTTGTGCACTGTTTACTCACATTTCTGCTATAAATAGTTTAGCTGCTACTTTTTTTGTCTTTTAAATTACATTTACTGCCGTGCCTCAACACAGTCTTAGTGTTTGAGGAAGTGGAAGCTGATAACATTGATGGGTTATTTCAAAAGAGAGAAATGTGCAAATCAAATTGACCGGACCCCTCTGCTGTGTGTTTTTGAAGTCTCTTCCTTTTCATGTGCTTTTACATCTGCTGTGGAACTCCACTGTTTACCTTTTTATTTTAATCGTTAAGTCCAACGAGGCTACTTATTCAGCATTTTGCAAGCAGCATCAAAAAGAAGTTCAGTTGAGCGTATGGTCAGCTAAGTTTAGACTTTTGCCAAGGGGGAACACTTAATTCATATTCAAAGACTCATCTGCATATATTAGCATGATCAGGACTGACACAGAGCATGCTTCCACGCCTTCCTAGTGGGTGGTAATTACATCCACAGGACTCGCTGTGTCCCAAACAGAACGTGACAGGTTAGAGTAGAAGAGAAGGATTAAATGAAGCCCGACAAGATGTGTGGAAGTAAAAGAAACACAGTTAGAGAGAGAAACAGAGAAGGGAGGACAATCATGCTGCTAGATTAACAAGGTGGAGGCAAGATGTTTGTTTAGCTTAGAAGATGCTGAAAATAAAGTGAGAAGCTGTGCCTGTATTCTGCATAATCTACAGAACGTGCCATAGAACCTTCTGGTAGAAGAGCAATTGTGAATAGAGAGAAGGGGATGATGAGTGTGAGAGAGTGGAGGACAGAGCTTTTTTTCTCCTGGGCAGGAGGCAGGATGTGAATATCTAATCAATACCTGTCAGACACGAGAAGATTTATTTTGTCTTGTGCTGCAGGACCCAAACATCCCAAGGCAAACCATGCAGTCAGACCAGAGCAATGGAGCATGAACAGCCCAGCATAGAAAGTCACTGCGATACAAATAGGGAAGGGGGTCTGCAGAGGATAGCTGAATGTCTTTTTAAATCCAGACCCCTGCACACTGTAAGTTGTGACATGACATATACAGTTGTGCATCTTTGGAAGGCAACCAAGCAGAAAAACAATCAGTGACACAGACAGCCAACCACTAATGTCAGCCCTCCCCTGTAGTTTAAAAGCCAGAAATCAAGTCTGACCCAGTAAGTCTTCTTAGACTTACTGGGTCCAAAACAACCTTGGAAGTTCAATAACTGATTAGATTACACAAGTTTCTTAGAAAAAATAGAGCTGAGCGTCATCAACAGAATGGGTATGAGATGGGCAATCAGACATTGTAGTAAGAATTTGTAGTACAGAAGCAGTGTGCTGGGGGGTATGGATTATGTGTAATTAGATCAATAATTTGATAGGCTAATACTGGTGGCATTAATAAGCTGTAAGGTGGATTGTGAACTTTATTTTTTACTAATCAAGTCAGAAAGAAGATAAGAGTAATTTGCATTAATTCCTGTTTTACAGCATGGCTCTGTTCTGGTACCTCTTTGCCCTCCCATGAGCTTACATGAATACCTGAGGCAGGAAGAGCAGCATGAAAGACTCCACAGAGTACAGAACACAGCAGGCATCAGTGACATCAGACATGACATTGATTAAGTCATAAAAGTAAAAAAAGAGGAGCAGAAGCAGAGGTGGGTTGCAAAGCAGCTTGCAGAGGTGGTTGCGGGTTAAAGCAGCTTAAGTATTGTGCAATATAAGAGATGCACCTTTCAAATCTCTGCAAAGGAATCGGTTGAAAGATCAGATGCTGTAGGATGGCATTGAGATCAGATTAAATGTGGGCTAGATTTGACTTTAATTGGGTTTATATAAATCCATCTTTTAACTTCTGTTCTATATTCTTTTGGATTTTCAACTGCACCACAACATACCAGTCTGACTTTAATAAAAAACTAGAGTACAGTTATACATTTTCTATTAAAAACCAAAATGTATAAGGTTAAAAAAAAAAAAAAAAAAAAGCATGACATTGCCATTGTATTGTATTGCACTGGAATACAAAGGCGCTTTAAATATTTAATAAAATCTGAATAATCAGTACTATATTGATAAATCACCATATCAAGCCATCATTCATATGAGTTCCACTCTGACTAAAGTTAATAAATGACTTGCAGTGTGGATACCACAAGCATTTGCCCATGTACTGAAATTGTGGTAAAAAAATGTTTTTGTTTGGATATTGCAAAGATATTGCTAGAACGTGGAACTGTGACCAGGTATTGGGTCAATATGGAAAGATATGGAGTTGAGTAATTAACATTTTCAATGGGTTGTTCAGTGTGACTAACACATAAGTGATAATTATTGATAATTATTAGTACCCAGCTTGTGTTTGTGAGTGTTTACATAATGTTTTAATGCAAAATCAGCTGTTATTCACTCATAACAGCACCACTATCTTGGGTTTTCTGTGGATTTAGCTCGGCTGCTCATGTTGGTTTAAACACATGCACCATGAAAAACAAATCAAACCATAAGTAAATGGATTGGGTTCATTAAAATTTCATGCTTGATTTATTTTAACCTCCAACACTTACTACGCAACCAAACATGCATCACCCTCTAAGCATTTTCATGTATTGACACCCCTCACACCAAATACACCCACCTTCAGGCCTGGAGCGGCTCCAGGAGACTTCTCAGGCCACGGCAGAGTGGCCTTGACATTTATGCTGATCTAGCATGGCAACAGCAAATATTGCTCTGCACTCCCTCTTCATATTGTCTGTGCTTGGCCCTACACAGTTCACTTACTCACCGCTCCACAGTCTGGCGGCAAATAGACTGTGAACATCCAGACTGTCCATCATGAAGAGGAGTTTGACAGTTCTCTGACAGCCCTGCTGAATTGATTCTTCAGGCCCGCTGTTTATTTTCCACAGCTAGCCAGCCCTTTGCTCGGCTGACTCGGGACTCTTGCTTGGCTGAATTCAAGGACCAACTGCTCAACCCCTCCTCCTCAAGCCTCCCAACTTATCCCTGTCACTGCACCACACAACTGACACTGACAAAATAACAGGGGTGTGTATTTCCCTCATGTTTCTAAAGCTATTTTCAAAATGACAATGAGCTATAAATGGCAGCAGTTGTTAAAAGAGGAACGTAGCATAAACTGTGAATTTGTCACACACTTCACACAATTCACACAAAAAATGTTTCACTTGTACAATCTCTTCTCCCACCCACCTTTCAAACGTAGTGGTTACAAAGGTAAGCTTGGGTCTGTAGGACCCATGTTAAAGTCCCAGGGCTGGCAACAAAAGTGAACTACTAGGGGCCCTGAGGCCTGTCAACCCCCAAAGACTCCTCGAGGCCAAAATGTGGCGGCTCACTAGTAAATCTACTAGAGATGAGTAAAATGCAGGTGTAAGTTCCTGAACGGGAATAATAAAGTAAAAAAAAATATTATTATTCTCAAAAACTAGTTATGTCTTGAAATGATATTGGCTCATAAATTATTTGAACTGGCAAAAGCATTTAGAAAGAATCACATTTCTCTGTGTATTACTTTTTTATGCAGCCTATATGCAGTTAGAACACGTCTGTAGTAAATGGGTCTGAAAACTGTACATGAAGCCATTTGTTGTGCAAACACGCATCACTTCAGAAAGCCCTGCAGCACCTGCTGCTTGCAATTTAACTTCCTCCACTTCGTCAGCCTCCTCCAGCACTCTTAGTATTAAATGTTACCTCATGACAATTTTCTTGTGCATTCATGTTCTTGAGCATTGAGGTTTTGTAGGCTTGGGGACAGAGTATGTCAAGCTTGTTTGGGTTTGTTCCTCTGGTTTGTATTGCATCAGCTAAACTAAAACACAGATATCTCTAAAAACTAATGAGAGATCTGACGGAAGGATGAACGGTTTACATACACTTGCAGAAATCTAAGCAAGGCTAGACTTTAACTAAGTTTTCAGTTATTTATTTTAACTGCTTCATAGCAGTCATACTTTCGAGAATGTGTTGTTCTTTGTCATGAGACTACTCTTCTTGGCAAAACTGGTACTGCACAATTAAAGTTGTTGTTTTGCTCTGGCACATAACTAGTTAAATGACAATGCATGTCTAGGTTCAAGTACATTCATCCATTGTCTATACTCACTTATTCCAATAACGGGTCATGAATGGGATGAAGGCTGTCCTTGCTGTGTCAGAATGAAATGCAGGGCATGCCCTGGACAGGTCACCAGTACGTTGAAGTCCATAGTTGATTTCAGTCTGCTGTGTTAACTTCAAAGCCAACTTTAATGTATATTCTTGTGGATTTTTCAGTTAGAAAAATCCATTTTTGTCCAAGTTTATTATAAGAATTTGAGTTGTTCTTCTTTCTTTCTTACATGGTACAATCTAGTTAATATATCAAATCAAATTTTAAAATGTCTCTTAAAGAAGGATGAAATATATACATATATCTCTTGTAACTTTGGGGTATACATTTTCTCGTTTTTAATCATGGGTATAAATGTAATATATCCTCCTGTCTGGTTTAGCAGGGTGTGGATTTCAAACTAAATCTTCTCATCATCAAATCTTCACTGAATTCCCGTATCTTGATCCTATGATCATGTTAGGAAGTAAATAGATCTTTGCAAGCTGTAAGAAATGTTTACCATTACTCAACAGAAATGTTTAATCTAAGTAAATTATATAAAGTGGTGTATTTAAACCAACTTTTAAACAGACACATTTACATTTTTTGCTGGTAGACTAAATGATTTTTCAGCTTCATTTTACTACCATCTCTGCCTCTGGAAAAGAGCATGAAGAATGATTGTATGTGTGGGAAACTCAAACTCTATGGTTAAAGCCTGGAAAAGATTGCAGCCTTGGATAAATGCAAGCAAAGTCATCACCAACGTAAAGGAAAATACATAATGTGCAGGATGTCAGCAATTTAAAAATATCGCTCTTCCTGGAGAGTAAAAGACAAAACAATCTAAGTAGAAGTTACTCTGAAACTACTGTGGAAGGCAGACTGGGTGTATATAAATATAAAAGAATGCAAACACACACAAGACTGAACATAACCCCTGACATTTCCCTCATTCACACAGAAGTACACTCTCTTACATAGTTTTGTGGACACACATAGAAGATTAACTAAACATATTTTTGCTCAAATAATGTATTCAGATTGAGTGTAGACAATTAGTCTAGACAGTTAGTCCCTGTCCTGTCCCAGGGCATCAGGTATGCATGAGCAAGGAGAAGTTTTAATATATAAGATGGATTAACGACATTCTCAGTCAATACAGTCTTCAGTCAGTCAGGCCCACAATCATTAAACAAAAAAAGTTAGTGTTATGGCAGAGTCACCCTGTCCTCAGGCCTATGTCAGGTAAAAGATCATTGATTGTTGTTGGCTGCACCACCGTTTTCAGCCTCAACATTTAGACAGGCTTTCAACAAAAGAATGACATTTATAGGAACAGTGATGTATGTATATGTATTATGTATTGTATAAATAAACTTAGAAGAAAAAGAAATAAAATGTGTGTTTGGCCAAATAGTTCTCTGCTTTAATAATATGGAAGCATGTGGAAGATTCATATGCAGCCAAAACAGCTTGGCACCTGCTCCTCATGCTGGTCACCAGTGTATTAACATTTTGATGTGGGATGGCTCCCATTTCTTAACCAGAGGTTGCTGAATCAAAAATTTGTGTCCCTCATTGGAAAATATTACCATCATTATTGCTGTTGCCTAAAACATTTTATTGAGTCCTTGTATGGCTGTGTTGTTCATCTAAATTACTTGCGAATTTTGGCAAAAAACAATGTTAACCTTCGGGTGCATGAATTATTACAAAACAGAACCACATTTTTAAAAATATTTGACCTCTACAGACATGCACATTGACGTTCTTCTATTTTAACTTTTACTCAGTGTATTGATTTTTTTAAAATTTCATCTATGAAAATATTTATAAAATATCTTGTAATATTAATATAATATAAATTTTCTATAAAAACACTTGGATCATTTTCTTGTCCTGTTTATCACTGAGGCAAATGTGGTAATTGCAATGCATGTATATATACTAAATCAAAGATAATTATTCTTTATACGTGTCAAAGTATTGGGGCCTTATTAATGTCCAATGAAGTGGTTAATGTACTATCCACACCCATACATACATTTAAAAACAGACTTTAAAAATGTGTCCACTGTAGTGGACACTATGCATCAAAGGGTTAATATGATAAAATATTTTAAAACTGAAACATGACTGAAACAATTTTATTGCCACAAGCTGAACCTTTCACTTTCACAATGAGGTGGACCTGCGGGAATTCTGGTTGTTTTGATGAGTGAGCAATGGCTGATGTTAGATGCAATCCACCAGAGGGAAGTAGAGCAGAATCTGGCTGTATTTGAGAAATGCATGCCAATGAAATTGATTAGATTCCTCGTGATCAGCCGTCAAGTGTCTAGATAAGCCCAGGCTGGGGGATAACTAATATCTGAAGGCACATTTTGTTCAAAAGCACCAGGAACTAAAAGATTATTTCAGCATCAAGAGTTCTGTATTTCCACTAACATCTAAGGTACAGGTTAGATTAGGCAAATTAAGTCTGTTGAAGTGTGAAATGTATGTCCTCACCTCTCACGGCTGTGTCAGGATGCAGCTTTCACAGTACAAAGATGCTGAGCAGTCAAATGAGAAAGTGAGCTTCCAGCTCAGTCCCTCAAAAATCAGTTGAAGTTACACATTTCTATGGGTTGTGGGTGTTTTTATTTGTATCATAGAATGCAACTGCTGTGAAACTAACACAGACTGAAGTTTTATTGCTCTGACTCACTACTTTATTGTCACGATTGTCACTCCATTTCCACATTTATTCTCAGCCTTGCTCCACCACTGCTTTACTCTCCCAAGCTGACTGAAGTGGGCACGGATGGCTGAGTCTGAACATTATCTTTACAAGCAGCAACAACTACTCATGTGGTATTACTTAAAGAAGACATACACACACATATTATATGTACACACACTCTCCCTGACCTTTAGAGCATATATGTAGATGTCTTTGTCTGAAACTCATGGTGAGTGCCTCTGCATAGGCATCCTGATTCTATGCTGTACTGACCATTGTTTCTCTTGTTCTTGCAGACCCCTGATACGTCTTCACCCCACAGCCTGCTTATATTCACTCTGAAAAGTACTGGGATCATATTAAGCAAGTTAAACTGAGCCAAAGCCAAGATTCATAGTGTTGCCACACCACAGAGCTGCATTTCACCCAAATATTCTCATACTACTTGAGAATAAATCCACCTGAAACTACCTACTCTTTCCATTTCTGTTTTGGGTCCTGAACTTTATCCATGACATTGAAGTTAACTGCCAACTTAAATCATTTTCGTTAGGTCATGAAAATGTCTTGTTCAGTATGTTGGTCAGAATTGCAGTGGCCATGTGTAATATGTACATGAAGGCAGATAAGGACTGTAATGATGCAACCTCTAGTGGAAGGTAACAGTGGTGTCCATGATGGTGCAATAATGCATTATCGCTCTAACCATGATCATACTCTACTTCTTACCAACTGATTTCACAACCTGAATCCAACCAGGAAATGACAAAGTTTGGATGCAACATGTTATGTTGACATGCAACCAAAGCAGCCTTTAAAATGGTATAACAGCTACAGTGGCATTGCATTAAGGATGCATTTTAGCTCAAGCTGCCTTGTAGTTACACCAAAGAAATGTTTTTGTCTAAACTGAACTAGGAACTGAAAAAAAGTGTCTTAGTAAAGTGCTGTGTTACTGACTGAAGCATGTTGTCAGGGTTCTAATTACAAATGGGCTTTGAGGCTCTTTTGGGGTATGCACCACTACTTCCCAAATCACATGCATGCACATGTATATTAGTGCACAGCAGCAGTCAGAAACAGAAAGATCTGTCAGGTGCTGAACAATCATCCATCCATTTTCTTCTGCTTATCCGGAGTCGGGTCGCGGGGGCAGCTGCCTAAGCAGGGAAACCCAGACTTCCCTCTCCCCAGCCACATTCACCAGCTCATCCGGAGGGATCCCGAGGCGTTCCCAGGCCAGCCGAGAGATGTAGTCCGTCCAGCGTGTCCTAGGTCTTCCCTGGGGTCTCTTTCCGGTACATGCTGAACGATTGTTTGGAAAATGTACTGTATTAGAGCTATTCTTTTTAGTTAAAGAAACATCAGGAACTTTATAGAAAAAAAATAAAACTTATTTATGAGTGAACGGTTTTTATAGGGTTCCCCCTTAGTGTCACGGACAAGATTTTTCAGGGGAGGTTATCGTTTCAGGGGAATCGAGCTTCCCTTAGCTGCAGTGTAAATCGAAGTGCACATGTTGGTCATAATCTCACAGCACACAAAGGCCTGTGGTTGAAAGCGCTGCAAAAAAGCCGTCCCTTTCTTCCTCCATTTGCAGACTTTGTAGCTTGTCAAACAATAGACTTGACAGTGACATCTGCTTCAATGCTGAAACATTTAATTGAGGCATATTTCCTTCATGTTGCTGGCAAAGGTGGTAATTTGAGGGATAGAATTATGAGTCGTGTTGCAAGGTATGAAGAAATGTCTAACATGACAGTTGTTGACATTACTCTCCAAGCTCAGAGAAGAAATCCTGCCTCCTCATCTTTACAGTATCTCCACCAAACTTCAAATTATCCTGCAATCACTTTCCCTTGCATTTGGGAAGTTGAAACTCTTTTGCTTTCTTTTTGCTTTTTTATTGACAGGACAGTAAAATTCTCATCAGCAGGTTATATAGCTTACTAAATAATAACAATGCTGCATAGTTCGGTCCTTGGCAGCTGCAGTCCTTCAAGTTTCAGATGTTTTCTCTTTCAACACACATGATTCAAATGAATAAGTCACTGAGTGGACCTTGATAAGGATCAATTTAATTTGAATCCGGTGTGTTAGAGCAAGAAAACAATCTAAAACCTGCAGGACTGTGGCTCTTGAGGACTGAATGATCCTACTGAAAGTGAGGAGTCCAAGTGCAGCAAGAGCACATTTTTAGCTTTATCTTGCCCACCAGGAACATTTTGATTCCTCAATCCACTGTGATCACTGTGTAGATAAAACACTGACTACGTCTTAGTATTTCATACAACCCCACTTTAAAAATACCCAATCATATCTTTAATGACTATCTAATGAAGAATTGCTGGAGATTCATTTTAGAATCAAATGGTGATGGACCAATAGATCTGTTTTGCTACCTCTAAAATTTCAGAGAGGTTTCTGTGACTATGAAGACAGTAAGAAATAGGTCTGCGGATAATTTCTAAAACAATAAACTTCATTAAAGGACTGACCAAACTAACTAAAAATCTCCTCCAAGTTGATTTGAAAGCCTTGGTGATGTAAACTCCTGGGATATGAGGCAGTGTTGGCAGCTTTGCCGGTTTGGTTTTCAGTCTCCCTCCACAGGGCTACATGCTGATACTGGCAGCATGGATCAGTCTCTGTTTCGGTGCCATTGCTATTTTTACCCGCCATCCGTTAAAGCTGCTTCTCTCTCCAGAGGGTTCTGTGGATGAGGGCTTCAATCCCTTTGCTGCAGCTGGTAGCATCTGCATTCAAGCCTCTGCAGCTACATCCTCATGTTTCCCTGCCAAAGTACACACATACACACTTCCACTATTAGCAGAAAAATGTATTTTTACAAAGCCCTAACTTTGTTATAATTTGAACAAATGCTTTACAGAGCAGATAACTGGATCTTGTTTCTCATGTGTTCCCTGCCTTTGTCTCACTGGTTTGAATCTTTGTCTTGCCAAGAACAATATATGCTACTTTGATGAAGAATAATAACTACTCTCTTTACTGTTCATCCTCCACTGATTACTTCCTCATGCCTTCTCTTCGGTGACCGTCTTCCATTCTTTCCAGCCCTCTAGTCATCTCTCTTTATCCCATGCCTCACATATTCTCCAAGTAGTAGAAGTTTTAGTGGAGGCTGATCTAGACTTTGAAGCAAACACAAAAATTTATTTGTATAATATTTATTTTAAGGCATGATTTCTAAACCTTTAAAAAAAACTTAGAATTGAAATGTTAGGGTACTTTATGCTTTTTTTGCACCTCCTCTTAGAGAAGGGATCGTTAACATTGAAACTGTAAGGAGAGTTTAGGTTGTGTCACTCAGAAGAGATTTTTAATCGGATCTACCCTGAGTCCTCTAGGCTCAATCACAAGTGAAAGGATAATTCTAGTTGAACAGACTCTCCAGTCTTATAGCTGTTACAGAGGTAACAGAAAGACTGATTACCATTCCAGTGTTATAATAAATTGCCTTTTTGCAGATTGTAACACACAGTAAGCGTTTGAAGGTTTTTTAAAGATGCAAAACACACACATGTACTAATAGACCAATAAAATGTTTGGTGGAAAAGTTATATTTTGTTGTGCCCCATTGAACCTTTTTTTTTATTAGAAGTTGTGTTCTTGTTTTTAAAGCTAAAAGCAAATGGCAATGCTTTATATTATAGTCCTTGTAATAAGTTATATTAAGAAGTCAATTTATAAGCATAATTGTGTGAGTTAAAAGATCGGAATGTGATATCAGATGATGTGAAAGCAGCAGGGTATTGTCAGACACCGACGTAAAAGTATGTGAGGAGGCAGATTATCTTTCTTTTTTAATTTATATCTTAGGTGAGTTGCTACAAAGCTTAAAAAAGGATTGTAAATTAGCGATTGCTTGCTGTGTTATTGATTGCTGTTTTTCTGCTTTCTAACTTAAAAATAAAACAAAAAAACAAAGTTGCTGACACACACCAAACTTTCATATCAACAAACTTCCAACAATTTGTGCGTTTTGATACAGCATCATCCTCCTTCTGATTCCTGCTTAAATAAAACGTTTCTCCCCTTCGTTCACAACAGAGATTTTCTCATTGATATTCATCAAAAACAAAGCTAGCACCCAGAGGCAAGACTCGCTTTGTGGACCACAGGGACTGACCACTTCATCCTCAGGAACTATATGCAATTCATTCATTTTATGGTTGTTTTTTGTGTCTTTTCTCCATGTATCCTGCCACAGCCTGGGAAGGAAGCCGGAACATAAATAAAGGTTTCCTGTATTCTTTTGTTTGTGCTTATTTACTGTCAGAGCATTTGTTTGTATGACTAATATTTGCATGTAAGTATGTATTTGATGCAATGCGAATTCTCGTGTCTGTGCCTCAAGTACACCATGATCTCAACGTCTAAAAAGCTACAGAACATATTTGAAAGTACTTTGAAGGATGGCATTATAAATAACTCAGCAATGGAGAGTAATCTCTCTTGTCATAGTACATGTTCAAGCTGTCTTGTGACTTTTGTGTTAGATAACAGCCATCAGATGCAGAGAGATGCAACTGCAAGGCATTACAACATATACAGTATACAAATTCAAAATGCTGCAAAAGAAATAGAAATAGACCACGATGGTGGAAAACGAAGACAAATAAATCCGGTGGATACTACTCTGATTAGGGAGTAGTATTTTTAAAAACAGCAAAATCAACATGATTTCAGATTAAATTAAATGCAACAAAGACTGGAACAGCGACCAGCTGCAGGGTCATGGAGGGAGCGTGGGAGTTTACACAATCAGTCTACATGTGCTTTGTGGACTTGGAGGTGTTCCCTCAGAGAATTCTGTGGAGGATGGTCCAGGGGTATGGAGGACCAGACCCCCTTGCGTGACCTGCTCAGTCCCTGTATGTCTGGTGTCAGAACTTGGCCTGCATTATCAACAGTAAGCAGGATTAGTTTTCGGTGAGAGTTAGACTCTGCTAAGGTTGCCCAGTTTCATCTGCAGGGTAGCTGGCCTCTCTGTTAGAGAAAGGGCAAGAAGCTTGGGCATCCTGGAGGGGCTCAGAGTAGAGCTGCTGCTCCTCCAATCGAAAGAGACCAGATAAAGTGGCTTGGGCATCTGGTGCAATGCTCCTGGACACCTCCAAGGAAAGACCCAGAACATGCTAGAGCAGAGGTGCCAAATTCTGTTCCTCAGGGGCCGCCATCCTGCAGGTTTTAGTTTTTCCCTGCTTCAACACACCTGACTGATATTATTGGATCTACAGTAAACTAACTAAACTAAATACATATTTTTTCCACTGTTTTCAAGGAGTCCAGCTTCAGTTATAATGTATTGTACATCACTGCTATAACAAGACAACTTAATGTCAGATTGCTTTAAAGTCTCTTTTTAAAAATCAGTTCTCACTTGTAACAAACTGATTCAAGGTAATTTTATACACTGAAGGCCCCCTTAAGCAGTACTTCTGAACATGCATTGTTTCCTGAACTAGTAATATAACATTTGTGGGTAACTTTGAAATGACAACTTTGAAAATGTAAGCAAAGCTTTTCACAGTCTGGGAAAGAGAGATGGGACATACATCATACAATGTCCGTATTTCTCCAGGGGTTTTGTTCAGGACTCTTTCAGTGGCATGTCTTAATGTTACTGGATAAAATTACAAAGTGGTCTAACTTAAGCTGATCTATGATTTTATCAACACCCTAAATAAATAGTTTGGTTCTTAGTGACAGTGTGGTGGACCTGTCTCCAATGTGAACAAGTTAGTTTACATTGGAGACACATTGGAGTTCCTCCAGCCTCTTAACACAGAATCATTGCTCCAGCTGGAGCATTGATGTATCAGTGCCAAATGATGCCTTTTGGCTTCTGGCTTTGGCAAAACGGGAGCATTTGATGACCATAGATTCAGTGCAGGTTGCTTGTTTGGATTAATGTCACATTTATTATCATTTTAAGGTGATCATTACCTCGCAGAAGTATGAAATCATTTAATTTCCTATTTATCATGGATGCATGCAATCATAGATTGTCTCTTCAGTTGTCAAAACTTTGACTTGGAAAAATCTTGCAAGCACATTGAACTTGCATGTTTATTTAAAAGCCTTTCTATTGAGATCAAGAAAAGACCTTGCTGTTTTAATTTTTTAGCTTTTGCGGTTTATTTGGTATGCATGCTCCAGGTGAAACAGCTCAGTAATAATTCCATGCTTGGAGCTGGATCCCACAGGTTTTTACTGCTGCTTGTTTCTTTGCACCTGTTAACATTGCAAAGCCACTGTTTCTGTCACATCCGCACCCGGCTCTGCTGCGGACACACCCACTCCAGCCAGGCATCATCGTAGCCGATCCCCTGAATACTAACCTGTTACACCTGTGTGCAATCTGGCCACCAGGCTTTAAATATCCCAGCTCCCCGTTCATTACCTGTCGGACCTCGTTTCCACGTAGATGGACTCTCCTCCTTGCCCTTTCCCGGTCACGACTTCACAAGATCTCCGTTTCGATTCCAGTTGGACGTTCCAAGATCCTCCTGTTCAGTTAAGCTTCCTGTTCACGATTTGGAATAAATCTGTTCTTACACTCGGCTTGGTCTCTGTCAGGTCCTTCTTAAAACAGTTTCTCAAGACTGATGACATCAGAGGATCCAAAACCCTTAAAAGTCAGCTTGGCTTTGACAAAGAGAAAATAAAAGGAACAAACAACAAAGGATGAATTTTGATTTGTTTCAGCAGTTATCTGGAAATAATGTGAGTTCTGTGGCAGCTGACAGAAAAAAAGAAAAAGAAAATACATGCCTACACCACAGCCCTGTCTTGTATTTAACTCTTTCCTTCTTTTTATTTGGTACTTGTTTTTCTATGGGGCTATACCCAATGCAATACCAATATAAAGCTCTATCCTTTTTTCTGATCTATCAGTAACCAGAGGTATTTTATGCTTTGTTTTTTTAATACTCTGCAGATGTCTCATAAGATCTGGCAGTTGAAAAGCAGTGCAGTATAAAGCATGGCTTTTGTCTAATTCTTCTACCTACATACCATTATCTGTAGATGTAGTACCAGTGGGAGAATAAGAGCCTCTAAATACACTTATGAAACATGTATATAGCAAATTTATAGTTATTGGTTGAGTGTTAATGACAGCACTTATACCAATTACAGTGTGCAGGGAGTCAAACAATGGCATCTTCTTTGCAGTCCTCCCACCTAGAATCGTTACCTCAGCGCTCTCATTTCATTGAAGTCACTAATATTAGTGAGTGCTGCACTAATTGCAGGTCCATCATGAG
This sequence comes from Melanotaenia boesemani, assembly GCF_017639745.1. NCBI lineage: Eukaryota > Metazoa > Chordata > Actinopteri > Atheriniformes > Melanotaeniidae > Melanotaenia > Melanotaenia boesemani. The sequence continues at coordinate 19,115,745 of NC_055703.1, forward strand.
ATTCTCTTGAATGTGGAATAAAGCCAATAACCTTGCTTCATGCCACAAGAAACCCTCACTTTTATGAAATATTATTCATTCTTTTATCTTTTATTGATCCTTTGCTCTTTTCTTTCAGCGCTTAGCAACCGCATCATTTTGGGCTCGCTTCTCTGCTTCCCCTGTCCTTTCTACTCTTTTTATCATCTTTCTTTGCTTTTATTCTTTCCCCCCACCTCCTCAATCTCAACATAAATTGGATGACAGGCAATTAAGTGAGTTGTCGGAGGGCTCGCTGACAGCAATTACAAGGTGTGTAGGAATTCATGTGGAGACAAGACGCCCTGCACTTTTGATTTCTAGACAGATGTCTCATTTTCTCCCATCCAGTGTAGAGATAAAAATTAAAAGATGGGAGGGAAGAAGAGCAGGAAAGGGGGGCTCAGGATGAGCTTAAGTGCGAGAAGGATGAAGAAGAGGAAACGTAGGTTGTACATGTGGGAGAGACATGAATCAGGAGGAAGGTAAAACCAAAAAACAAGACAGAAAGGCAAAGTGATCAAATCCTAAACAGGATGTGGCTTCAGGCCAACTCCTAGAAGAGGGTGGAAATATCTGTTCTAATCAAAGCACTCAGAAAACACGGACAAATGCTCCTGTTCAAAACTGTGATCATTCACAATTTTTAAACTTCTGCTAAGAAGGGAGTTTGGTGCATTTGGAAACAGTGGTAAGATTTAGCTCTCCCACATATTGTACAGGCACTGTTTTGACACCTTTTTTTAAAATTTTCAAAGTACATTGTGTAAAATCGACCGAGACTGGAGAAATGGGAAAATAACCACGTTACAGCTGGATTTCTCTGTTAAGCTTAGTCCTTTTAACTTCTAAAAGCAAATTTTAGTTGCTCTAACAGTAAAGAATAATTCTTTCAGTCTAGATAGACTAAATGAATCAGATTGGATTTCTCTTCAGCAATGTATAACTTTATATAAAATATTAAATACAATTGTATGAGCTTAGTGACATAATCAAATGAATACAAACATAAGCTGTCTAGAAAGGGATTCATGGCATAGCGGCAATTTAAAACTGTAATTTTGCATAGGGGCAAATCTTCTTGGCTGTGGAAGAAAGAGCAAAATGTCTCAGACAAATGTATGAACAGCCAGCCAGTGTGTGTGCAAATGATCTGTAGGACATAATGATGGAGGAAATACAAACAAACACAGAAGAAGCAGTGGCTTGTGCTTCTTATGCCATTTATAAAAGTGAAAAAAACAGACATGGATGTAGAGCTCAGGAAATCTGCTTAATAGAGTAATAATAAAAAGAAGCTGGAATAACTTCAAATCAGTTATACTTGAATGAAGGTTTTAGAAAAGCAGATTCACATTATCAGCAAACAATTGTAGTTTGTTAGCTTGAATTAAACTTTTGTGTCAAGGAGCCACACATATTTATCCACTAGACTTGGCGGAATGAAGCTGAACTCACAACTGACATTTTTATGTAAAAAATCAATGTCATTAAACAGGTTTAGCAAAGTTTAGGCACACTCACCAAAAGTTTTTACAAACTAATATGATAACTGAACCTGACAGCTGTCTTGTAGAGTGGTAAAATTAGTGAATCTTATTTTGCTTTTGTTCACAAGTCAGTTTCCTTGTGCACCCAGGTCTTATTTTTTTTTTTTTTATGTTTCCATCAGTGCTGAGTATATGTAAGTGTTGATGGTAGAGAGTCATTTGACATGAGACTGAAAAGCACTGAAACACTTTTCATTTGGCCTCAAAAGACAGATGTTAGTCTCTGTTAGTGATTTTTTAAAAACTACATAAAAAAAAACTTATGTGATTGCCATAAAAGAGCTATCCTGTGGTAAAACAGATATTATTTGTCCTCGAATAAAAATCTGACATGAATGCTGCAGAAATTATGAATACAAGAAGCCCAAGAAAACCTTTAGGTTACTTCCGTAAACTTCTCTGAGTAGCAATCCTCTGGGCATAACCTCATTAGAAGCTCCTAATGCACTCTTCCAGACAGGATCGGCTGGGGGCATGCCTGTCAGTGCCAGGGAGGGGGGAGACCCTTTCTCTATATAAGACACTCACTCATGGTACACAGAGAACTGGGATTACATAAGAAATCTAAAATTCTTCTTCATAGCATTTGTTTCTTGTTTCACTATGGGAAAATACTGACTCCCTGATTAAGTACAGAAGGCTATGGGTAACCTGCTGTCATGCAGAATCTGTCACTCACATCCTTCTTGTGTGGTTGGTGCCAGACTGGGCACTGAACGGGCCTGTGGAGCCATCCTGACATCTTGCTTGTAAAACTGAGTAAAATTGTGAGGACAGACTCAATTTGCACAGAAAGGAAAGTTTGCACAGATCTCCTGAACTGATAACTACCCAGGAGGTAGGAGGGCTCCTCCAACCCTCTGTGGGCTGTAGCCCCTTGAATCTGTAGGCCAAAGAGGTTGCACCAACAATCCAGTGAGAAAGCTGCTGTTTAGACACAGGTTTCACCAAATGAGCTTTAGCCCAAGACACAAAATTTATCACTTTTCCTAAAGGTTCTATCCACATAAACATGCAAAGTTCACGCCAGGCAAAGTATGTGTAACTTCCGCTGCTCCTCAGACATGAAGGGCAGGGAACTGAAGGACATCAGGTCAATTGGGGAGCATGAACACTTTAGGCAAGAAAGCAGGGTTCATCCTCTGTAGAGAACCTTGTACATGCTGGCTATTCTGAGTGCATAGATTTCAGCCACATGGGTGGCTGAAGCACCAACAGTCTTTAAAGTTGCCACTTTAAGATTCATCTGTTCTAGTGGCTCAAAAGGTAGAAAAGTGAAAGCATCTAACACCAAGAGGAGGTCCCATGATTGGCCAAGGGCTTCGAGACAGGCAGCTTGTGGCAAGTTCCCCTCATGAACCGAACAAAAGGTTCTGTCCCACAATTTTCCCCTCAAAACTAATGTGGCAAGCTAAGTGTGGCTAAATACACCTTGATGGTAAATGGTAAACAAAGCTTTCCCTTAGTCCATCAGATACTGAAGGAAGGAACCCCTTGGTATTCTGCCCTTACTGGAATTTTGGTATGACTTCTAGCTTCACAGACAGGTAACAGGTTCTTCAATGAACACCCAGGAGGCAGTAGGTATAAGTTAAAGATGTTTATTAGCAGCACTGTGAAATTGGAAAACAAAACTACAAATGTACATATTATTACACCTTAATTGGCTGGATTCTAATTTACACATGAACAAATATAACTGCATATGTTTTTATGAAAAACAAAAAACACAGTAACAGGCTGAGTTTACCCATTAACCACACATGGAAAACTAGTGATTAGCATGAATGCTAACTTAACAGTGAAAATTCTACAGACAGTCTAATGCGATCAGCATAGTTTCAGCTTTAAAATGTTTCTCACAAAAATATTCTTCCAAATGATTATTACTTAATATTTACATCAACATAGAACTTTAATCATCACTTACAGACATATTTTTTCAGGGTTATGCAGAAAAAATGTGTAAAAGATAATGAAAAACATTCAGCTGCTCTGCAGGAATGTTGCACTGCAGGAAAATACTACAAGTCTGAAAGGACAAACAGCACTGCGCAGTTATTACTCTGCCAGTTCTTTTTAAAGGGGCAGCACACTGGGTGTTCTCCTGGGATGCAAAAATGTCCACAGATGGTTGACTGCAATGTTGCCAGACAAGTCTGGCCACATCTGGGTGGAATTTCCACTAGTTTGCATACAGTTGACACTCCCTGGAAAACAGATGTGTACCCTGGTTCACAGCCCCTGGTACATGACTGGCCCTCAAGGACAAAAAAATCCTTCTGGCCTAAATGATCAGCTTTATAGAGATGCAGGCAAAGACATCTCAGCCTGTTGTCGGTCAGAGAACAGCCAATGATTCCAGGTAGTTTATACGGGCAGAGTGCATGTCTTTCCCTTTCACAGCTCTTCCCTACAGGATGCCCCCCCACTTCACAACCTGAGAGGGAGGCATATGTATAATCACTTTTCTGCTCTACACAGATCCCATGGGCACACCCAGAGCCTGTCAGCACCCTTCCAGGGATGTACTGCAGCTACAGACACCCACAGCAGTGCACGAGCTGAGCCTCTCAGAGGCTTCCCAGCCTTGGATCCCCCTCATGTGCAGGCGACCCAATGGGAGCACCATCAGCCCTGACACCATCAGTCCTAACAATCTTCATCATAGTCCGGGTGCGACCTACTTTCCCTGAGTGAAATAAGCGCTCAGCAGTCTACCAGAGCTTTAACCCTTTCTATCATCAGACTTACTCTGGCTTGAACTGAATCCATAAACAGACATAAAGAAATGTTCTGAGATGGAAGAAACCCAGATCCACCATATGGTCTGATAACCACTTTGTGTGATCTGCTGCATCCTGGTGAGAGGACACTGCGGTCAACCAGTTGTCTATGTTCTTGACCACTGTGACACCCCCCTCTCTTGACAGGTGCCACCACAGCTTTGGTGCATTTTACAAATAGCGGTACACTTAAAGAAAGACCAGATGGGAGCACAAGTTATTCATAGCATATCTCTTCTAATGCAAACCTGAGGTGCTGTATTTCCTAAATGGTGAATGTGACTATGAATCACGATAGCTGTTGGTGATAAGCTGATCAGCTGTTCTGTCGCTAGTACCGTCTTGCTTGTTGCTTTAGTTTATTGTTTAGCTGAGAAGGTGGAAACTAGCAGTTCATGGTTCACAATGGCACACAGCTATGCAGGGGCAGGTCTAGGAAAGTTTTGATGGGGGGCCAGGCAGGAGCACTGGCCAGGTAAAGGGCTGCATACATAACACCTTTTTCTAGGTCTAGATTTGGTAAAATATTGAACTGAGCATTACAACTATGAGGACAATCTTATTTTTTAAAAAAAAAGTGAAGAAAAATTTGTAAAAATGGAAGATTTATCAACAGTTGTTTACTTTGGCTGATCCTGTGTTGTAGGACTTTTATTACTGCTGCACAAACACTTTCACTTATCCATCTTCTGCGTTGAGCATAAACGGGCCTTAACGCTGACAGGCTTGCCCCCAGCCGTTCCTGGCTAGAAGAGTGCAACAGGAGCTTCTGAAGAAGTCATGGCCAGAGCGTTCCCAAAGTGAGATATAAAATGAATGCTATGAAAGAGAGCTACCATAACGCCTGCCTAAACGTGAAATTATTTAAAACTTAGAATGCATATACACTGAGAAGACATAATATTTCCTTATACAAATTACCCTGATTTGGACCAATTTTATTGAAGGTTTTAAATCTTGAAGAGTATTATAAGGTTGCAGGTTGATGAGCCGAGAGTGATTAAGTTTTGGACCTTTTAAGAAAAAGGTAAAAAAAAAAAAAAAAACATTCTGAAACTTTCTTCATTGGCTTTGGCTTTGGTTGATTGCGCGTACAATGGTCCCTCGTTAATCGCGGAAGTAATGTACTAAAAATAACCCATAAAAGGCAAAATCTGCCAAGTAGACAACTTTATTTTTTACAATTATTATAGAGGTTTTAAGGCTGTAAAACCCCTCACTACACACTTTATACACTTTTCTCAGACAGGCGTTAACATTTTCACACTTTTCTCTCTTGTTTAAACACCCTCAAAGTTCAAACCTTTGTTGAAAAATAAGTTCAGTATTATAGAATGAAACTGCAGGACACAGAATACAATGCGCTTAAAAAAAAAAGCATGCAAAATTGAATTAAAAAAATCTGTGAAACAGCAAGGCTGAGAAAGGTGAAAGGTCGCATTATAGCGAGGGACCACTGTATACAAATTTTAAGGTGGTATTTTCTACCTTGTGAAAAGCACAAAATTAAAAGCAGATATCATTAATTTGAAAGAGACAAGTCTAGCAGTTCATATGACAAAAGTAAAATAATGCTATCAAAATGTTCGGGTCTACTATCATAATGCTCGGGTCTTATTTGCTATTGTTGACAGGTTAACCATCCCTCCCTTGTCAGTAGCACCTGAACTTTATTTTAACAAGATCTGGGCGTCATCTTATGTCAGCTGAACTCCTCCTCTTGCTGCTTGGACATCCTGCACACAGGTTTCTTCAAAAAGGTCCCAAAGACTCTAGAGCCAGATCTGTTACAGATTGTGTACTTGTCTTTAATTTCCGGCGTCTTCCTAGAACTTCTAAAAACAGCTGTAATCAAACCTCTGCTAAAAAGGGACAATCTAGACAAGACACAAACGAGCAACTACAGGCCGATCTCAAATCTAAGTAAGATAATCGAAAAAGCCGTTTTTCATCAACTGAACGACTTTTTAACACAAAACAACTGCTATGATGTCTTCCAGCCAGGTTTTAGACAGCACCACAGCACTGAGATGCTCTGACCAAAGTCATTAATGACATATGTTTGAATACAGATGATGGAAAAATGTCAGTCTTAGTCTTACTGGACCTCAGTGCTGCATTTGATACAGTTGACCACAATATATTCCTTAAATGACTGGAGAACTGGGTGGGCCTCTCTGGTACTGCACTACACTGGTTTTAATCTTATTTAGAGAATAGAAAGTACTTTGTGTCAATAGGTAATTTTACATCTGAGCAGACAAGAATTACATGTGGAGTTCTGGAGCCTCTTCTGTTTAACATCTACATGCTCCCACTGGCACAGGTTATAAAGAAAAACAAAATTAGTTACCATATATACGCAGATGACACACAGATATATATTACAATGTCACCAGAAGATCAAGGCCCTGTACAGGCTCTTGGTAAATGCATTGAGGAGATTAATGACTGGATGCGTCTAAACTTTCTTCAGTTAAACATAAACAAAACTGAGGTGATTGTATTTGGAGCCAAAGAGAAACGATTAAAGGTCACCACAGAACTTCAGTCTATACACCTAAAAACCACCAACGAGGCCAGAAATCTGGTTGTATTGATGGACTCAGACCTTAACTTTGAGAAACACATTAAGGGAATTACAAAGTCAGCCTACTATCACCTTAAGAATATATCAAGGGTAAAAGATCTGATGTCTCAGCAGGACCTGGAAAAACTAGTCAATGCTTTCATCTTTAGTCGGCTTCATTATGGTAACAGTGTCTTCACAGGTCTACCTAAATAATCAATTAGACACCTGCAGCTTATTCAGAACTCTGCTGCTCGAGTCCTCACTAAGACCAAGAAAGTGGACCACATCAGTCCAGCTCTGAGGTCTTTACACTGGCTGCCTGTTTGTCAGAGAATAGACTTTAAAGTTCTGCTGCTAGTCTATAAAGCTCTGAATGGTTCAGGACCAAAATACATCAGTGACCTCTTGACGCAGTATGAACCTGCCAGAACCCTCAGGCCATCCAGTTTCTTCTCAGTTCGCAGAGTCAGAACCAGACATAGAGAAGCTGCATTCAGCTTCTATGCTCCACATGTCTGGAACAAACTCCCAGAAAGCCTCAGATCAGCTGAAGCCCTCAGTTTATTTAAACCCAAGTTAAAAACCCACCTGTTCTCTGCTGCATTTCAGCAGTTTTTATTTAGAAGTCAAAATCTGCTTCTGGTTCTTTTAAGCTGGAATCATGTTTAATATTGTCTTTCCCCACACTGGAATTTTATTTCTTGCATTGTATCTATTTTATTTTAGCATCTCCATTCTGTTTTTATTTCATGATTTGCATTTCTTTTAATCTTTGTTTTTTTTTAATGCACTTGTATTGCTTTCTGCACCCTGCTAAAATGTTTTATGTAAAGCACTTTGAATTGTCTTGTACATGAAATGTGCTATACAAATAAATTTGCCTTGCCTTGCCTAAAACACAGACCTGTCCAGCAGTAAGGCATAACATTTTATCATGTAATTTGGGAAAGCTCTATACTGGCCAAACCTAAACATAGAAACTTACAATATTACTTTGTAATATGGGGATTATATTCCTCTACAGAACTCATGATTTTTGAGATGACATCTTACCAAGTAGTGATATTGTTGTTAGTATCATGAACCATTGTTGTAAACCTTCAAATGAATAATTCTGATTTTCCAGCTCCACTGACACTGTCTGTATATTAACAAGATGACTGAGCTTTGTTTTGATATATGGAACTGTGTTGGCATTTTCAGTCAGATTGTCTATTGAATAAGGCAGCTTTCACCAGGGTATTTGTAAAACTCAGACATATTAATGCAGAGTGCTGCCTGACCTCTCAATATGTCACGAGCTTGATACAATGCTCTCATTGAGACATACACACTTAGGGATTGTGAAATACTCCCATTTGTATGTTTGTGCATCAGCATTATCCTCTTAACCAAGGCTTTATCAGGCTGAAGTGCACAAGCCCCCATTTTCATTCTCAAATAATTCAGAATATGAAACACATCAAGGGATTAAAGGAGCTAATTGATATTTGTTTTTCTGTCCATTCAGAGGCGTGTCAAAGACCAGCTAACACTTGCACAACCATGCAAGTCACATATGTGTGTATCTATGTGTGTGCTTTTTTTAAATTTATTTTTTATTTCAGTAATTGCAAAGTTTGCGGTTCATTAACAGTGCCCTTGCAGACATCTTCTACAATTGATGAATCCAAGGCTGTCTCCTGGGCATGTGCATTATAACACAGTGCTTGCTCACACAAATGCATGCGTACAAATCCACACACACTCATCCTTGGTTGCACACGCAGAGTTTAAAAGATGTGCCAAAATGACCATGCAAATCCCAGCACGCATATGAAAGCATTGTTTTTACACCCCTGCAGATGTGTTGAATAATACATCAAAAACACAGTTTAAGGACATGGAGAGTAACAATAGAATGTCATAACCTCATCAGCGTCAACACACACGTATTAAATTTTATACACCCTTATGTTTCGATACAGTTCACACACTAAATCAAAGTAAAACTTATAGGACAATTGTATGAACATAATGTGCCTTGATAAAGCAGAAAATTTCTGAATGCTTTGTGCATTATTCAGCTGAATGACTTTCTGTGTCCTCTTGTTTGCAGCTAACTGAAGAAGCCTCTGACTGAACACATTGTTGTTTTCTCACTGTGTTGTACAGAGTATGATGAATTGTCAATTACATTCTGCAACTCCAAGTTTCAGATCAGTCTTGAGTCCTGAAAGATAATAAGGAATTAAAACTCACTGTCAACAGTTTCATGTCTTACATGAAAAAGATTTTCTTTACTGTGACAAGTTGACAAGTACTGTAGGGCCTTCCCCTTTTAACTTTCCTCTAACTTGTAAGTCATCAGCATACAAACACAAGAGTCCAAGATATGTTGCAATACTGCATTGTCTGTATTCCAGCTGTTTCTTTGATTTGCTAGCTTCTTTGTCCATTTATTTAGCTAACAATCTCACATCAAAGTGTTGGAGGATATGGTTTGAATTTCCTCCATTTATCTCTTTGCCTTGCTCCTGTTCTTTATCCTCTTAGTTTCTTAGTGTACAAAAAAACACAAAATGGTTGCTGGGCCTCAAATTACACTTCCCAGAGGCCTACAAAGCAGTGACAGGTGAAGCTGCTGGAGGGCTGGGAAGGTGGAGTACAGCAGACAAAGGAAGAGGAACTGGAAAGGAGCTGGAAAAAATTGATCTAAAAAAGCAGTTGGAAAAGGAGCTGGGAAGGAGAAGCCAACGGACACTGAAAACCAACACAGCTTTGGAGGGAGTGGGCAAGGCAACCTGGATTGTGGAAGCAGGAAGCTTTTCATATAAGAAAGTCAGTTATTTATGGGAAAATAAATAATTTCTATATGTGAACTCTGCTCTGTTTGCTACTTTGTCCACTGGCCCCACTCTAACACCACTGTGTGAATTTTCCAAAATCTTACAAGGAGAATATTATATATTAATTTTTCACATCTGTAAATAAAGCACCAGCACAAAAACTTGATTAAAAATATAAAACATAGTTTATGTCAAAATATACCCAATTAATTATCATGTTTCCAGTAATAAACATGCAGATAAATCGGTGGAACAATCTCAAATGTGACATGGGCAAGAGATTTAATGTTTTATACACCTGTCTGTTGATTCCAAAGTCTTCATACTTTCATTCACCACATTGCTCCTATCATGAATATGGCCACTTGTATGGTTGCAAAAGGATGAAACAATAATTTGTATTAAGCCGCCTACTTAAACAAAGTATGAATGCTCTACACTGTGGAGAGGAGCTCTGGCACTGTATGTGCCAGATGACTGCCTGTAGCATAATAAATCATTTTTAGTGTACAGCTGTCAATGGGTTAGTAGCTTTTTGTGGTGAAGAACTTACTTCTTATTGTTGAAAAAAAAATATTACCATTTTCTGTTTGGCCTTGACACACTGCATGTCACTTCCTCCTACAATAGACGGATTCATATAGAATTTCTCCTGAACTAGACTTGTATTAAACTAAAAACATCTCTATTCAGCAGGAAAAAATGTTTAAAATTCAAGTCTAATCTAAAAGAAGAATGATTTTACAAACATTTTTCTGAATTTTTGTCACTCTAAGGAATGTTTTGGATGTCTTCTTTCCACATGTCATGAAACATTTTAAGCCCACCATCATGCAACGGTCAGACTGTAATGTTATAAGTTATCAACAGGGAAAATTCCACCTCAATGTCAGGTAAACATTTTTCTCATCTATGTGGATTTTTATCAAAAATAAACAAACACACCTCATACTCAGTGGATATGAACTATAAAACTGTCACTAAATGAGGAAAATTTTCTTTTCACAGAATACACTACAGGCACACTGAAGAACTCTTTGTGGAAATTTTGCCTCTTCAAACCCCCTTTTATATTTCAAAGCTACTCAGGCGCAAACCTGAAATTATGCCATTATGGACATGGAGTGCTTGGGTGCAGCTTATCTGATAGGAGCAACATCCCTGTGTTTGCTTTTGTTTGCTGAATTATATAGACACAACTTCAGTGATGGATGTACTGAGCTACAGTTAATGTAAGCTGACAATGACCTTAATCAGGAAACACAGCTCTGAGCTATGAGCAGGGACAGAGAGAAGAGGAGACGGACAACAGTGGATAATGGAGGGAGAGGAAAAAAAAAAAAAAACCCCGAAGGGAAAGAGAGAGGAAATGAAAGGGAGAGATGAAGGCAACCAAAAGAAGGTAACAAGGAATGGAGGGAAGAAAAGATTCATACATAGCAAAAGTAAAATGTATGAGAGGAGAATAACTTTAAGGATTTCAAGTTTCAAGTTGACTTGGACACATGATTATGTCTTTCATAGTTTGAAATTAGCCCTATTTCTCATGAAGTAAGAAAGAAAATGCTCATATCAAAACCTCTCTTTTATCTTTTGGTTTGATGTATGGGTTTACACATACATTAAATCAATCAGCTACAGTTTGGAATATATGTTTACTTAAGTGTCCAGCTGAGGCAAAATGCATTCATTTCTTTCTCCTCTTGACCTAACTGCATAAGAGGAGGAAGGAATTTGGAGCTTTGTATATGTTTAACCACATCCATTTTCAAGCAGACCAATCCAATCATACGGATTTCATTTAAATGGAGTTGCAAAGTGAGATAAGCAGTCTTAGGCACATCCGCTTCCACATTTAAAAATCACATTTATGCAGAAACTGTTATGTGACTCCAAGCTGGAGCACTTCTACTGCAAGGATCAGTAAATAACTCCTCCAGCTCAGCCATTAATCTAAATTATTAAGAACTATTCAAAAATATATGAAAAAATCAAGTTTGAGTTCTCAAAAATTTTAGAAGAGAACTGAAAGAGGCAATATAATACCTTCAGCTAGAGTAAGCAGCAGCAACCCACACCAAAACAAACAGCCAAATCCGAAACTTAAAGCATCTTGTAACTTAAACAGCTTGTAATCTCTATTTTGGAATAAAAAAAAAAAAGAAAAATTCCTGATGATGCCCATCTCTGACAGTCGTGCAGTAAAAACAATGTATTTTAGCTCTAACAGATCTTTTTCCAGACCTAAACAAATAATGTTATTGTGTAATGCAGACCAGACAGGGACAAGTGTTGTATTATTAACTTAACATAAAAGTAGGAAAATTGTAGTTTGTTTGCCGTGAATAACTGTAATAAACAATTGTTAGGACTGTGGGTTACTGCACCATCTTCCATGTTCTCAGGTAGATTGTGTGGCTTCTTAAAGAAAAACCTGAGACTGATGTCTGATCTACTGTAGAAACACTAGTCATATTTCCACCCAGCACTTGTAGAAGCAGTACTATACATGATAGTATTATGGGTCAAATTTAAGGTAAAGAACAAACAACCTACATGACTGCATCAATTTGAGGACTTATTGAAGTAGGATGAGGAAGGCATGCAAAGTTAAAGAGGGAGCATGACCTGGTAAAAAGATTAATATATTACTTCAAAAAGCATGTGGTTGTTTGCTGCTATATCAGTGTTATATATTTGAAACTTTAACTGTGAATCCCCCCGAGCATCTTAGTAAAAATGTCTCAAATCTAGGACACCAGATACAGGTGAAAGTCCAAATTCTAAAGCTTATTCATCAGGCCAGAGATCATTCATATGAAAGCAAAATGAGGATCAATCAGTGCAGAGAGAGGGGCTGGCACGAGACACAAAAAAGTAAAAATTCAAAACTGGCAAGACATATATGACTGAGGCAAAGGGTTCAGGAAAAAAAGAAAATTTTCAAAAATCAAAAGATCATAAAGAGCAGAGATAACCATAAAATGGAAAAGGCTAGGTGTAAGAAAATGTAAAACATGTAATACAGAGACAGATTGGTAAATGAAGTGACCAAGTACTCATAGAATATATTGTTCGCATAACTAGAGACAGATTAAATACAAAGCTGGAAATGAAGAAAAAAATGGATCCATGAAGAAAAGAAACTATTACAAAGCTTAAATGTCATATATGGTCTCACAAATGTAAACCATAGCCAAAAGCCTAAAATATTAAAATTGACTCTGCTCTTATCCTTCTCTTCATGAGATACATTGCAGCAGAAAATTGCTTATTCAATGGATCCAAAAATCAGAGTTTACATGATCTGCTTTAGATAGCAGGGACTCACATGGATTTAACATGCATTGATACTGCAAGGTGACTGGGTGGTCAAACTTTTACACCTAAGGAAAAATAGTGCATCTTCTAGAACAGCACAATAAATGATTGGATCAGCTGTTTTTTCAGATTACCATCAAAGTTCTGGAGGCTTGATGAAAAAATCACTACAGAGCAGAGGTCACCACAGCCAGAGGGGAAAGAGTGGCACTGCAAATGAAAAATGTATGTATTCTGAACTGTACTTGCTTATGCCTTGTGAAATGAAGAGTCAAAAGGATAGTTGCTAATGTATTATTCAATGTAACACTAAAGATGTCTGCCTAGAGAAACAGATGTTGACATTAGAGAGCTACATGTAAGCTTTTTTTTTTTTTAATTCTTGTGTTTGACTGCCTTTATAAGTCTGGCAACTGCCTTTATAAGTCTGGCTTCTTGCTTAAGAACATTGGACATTTAGAACCAGATGAAATCCAACTATCTAATCAACATTCAACTGGCTATGCCTCACTGATTACAACTCTTTTGAAAGCATGTGAATTTGTGGACATCCATCACAAAGCTTTTTAGCAGCAGCAGGTGTATGCCCTCAATTAGAAGAAACTAATGACAAGACGGCAATTTTTGGAAGCCAATTTACTTTTGAAGGCTTAGGAAAAAAAAAGGGTAACTGGAAAGTATCAGCAGTGGGACAATATGATAAAAGAAGTAAAGGAGAGAGGTTTAAAGACTGAGATAAATAGATGAAGAGCAGAGATACAATATATCTTAGAGGAGAGAAAAGGGGAAGCCCAAGAGACACCAGGATTGTTTGTATGGAGGAAAGAAACAGGCAGGGAGAGAGAAAAAAATGAAGGAAAAGGAGACAAATCGATGAATGTTTCCAAAAGAAGTCTCTGTTAGATAGACACAGGTGGATGAATAGAGCCGTGAAAAGCAGTAGGGGACTGTAGGCAGTGCGTGGCCCTGACTGTGTCACTGCAGGGTGCAGTGCTGGGTGGCCTGCCAGCGGTGTGTGGGGAAAACCAATCCAATCAGATGTAATGGAGTCAAAGGTCATTGTTCACTCCTGCAATATCGCTGTGGCCAACTTCCTGAGCCAGAAACACTGAGCTAAAAGGCACACAAACACACAGATATCATCCACTCCACCAGCAGCTGTAGTACTTCCCGATAACAAGAGGGATACATGCGGGTGCATGCTTTTGACCTTGTGTGCCATCATCAAATATAAAGACAGAGCACACAAAAATGTGCCATGATCTAGGTCTGCCCACTGATGCATGAGCAGAACGAGTGGAAATTTCAGATGGAAAGTTTGTTGATATTTGTAGTTAAAATAGAGGCTACTGACCTTTTCATTACTCTATGAGTGTGTATTTTTTAGTGACCAACAATCATGTGTCTTGTGTACCATCCATGCATATTTGAGTCAAACAAACATTGAAGTGAAATTTTGGTTATAGGTTTGTTTTCTTTAAAGGTCAAGAATGAGTTTCACTGCAAACCCCATGAGATGTCAGTGAAATGTGTTTTTACCATCAGTGATGCCAAGGAGCTTTTATGAGTATCACTGGTTTGCATTTGTAATTTCTACAATTGTGCAAACAGAGAAACAAATTTACATGTGTCAAGGTGTTGGACGGAACATCAAGACAGGTGGAAGAATTCAGAAGCCAAAAAACAAGCTGAACATGTATTCAATCATGTAAATTATGTAAATGAAGGAGAAATCTGAGTTTAAAATGCCAAATATAATGGCTATGAAAATATAGAGTATTAGCCTTCACATAACCACACACTGTGTTATATACTGGCCTTTGCCAAGAACCAAGATCCTGGACCAAGAATTGTAATGCTTAACAACTATGAGGAATTTAAATAAATAGCCCGATGCAGGCTGGAGGCTATTCAGATGATACAGCCAACTGTTATAAAGCTGGCCATAAAACGGCTTGAAAGCAAAAATTAAAAGACTAATTAATAAAACTGCACCATAATTTGGGTAAGTGTTGATATTAATAAAATTAAGGGGGGGGGGGGGGGGGGGGGGGGATTTTATTCAACTGATGTATAGCAGATGCATTATTGAGGTACCAGTTTTCATCCAACTTTTCCAGATGCAACTTTGACTGATTTAGCCATCAAATAAGAAAAACATAATAAAGAATTAATTTAATTAATTTTAATGATGTTTCTTAAATGTGTTATAAGATGGGCAGCATCATGGTCTAGGATTTTAGATGTTGAGGTTTGTTTTTTTAGCTTGTTTGTTCATTAAGTACTTTTTTCCCTGTCTTATTTTGTTGGGGTATTCTTTGGCTTATTTCCTGTTCACTACACCTGGTTTTGATGGTCACACCTGTTCCAAATATGGTTGTTACCCCTCAGTGATTATATACCCTTTGGTTGCTTTCATTCACTGCCAGATCCTTGTTGTTTTTTTCCCTTTTTATAAGTAATTTAGTACGTAAGTAAGTAATTTCTTCATTTATATAGCACTTTTCAAGCACAGCTGCAACTCAATATGCTTCAAATAAAAGACAGAAGAAAAAAATCGTTTAAAATATCAACAGTTAATAAATACAATAGAGTGAATTAGAAAACAAGGTAAAACAGTACAATTAAAATGCTTTAAAAGTGGAGCGATAGAAAGGTTGCAGAGGAAGTCAGAAAATAGGATTGTAAGACCACAGACCATTATGTCAAAATTGTCATTGCTGGTCATCTCAAACATGGCCCTAGATCAGGGTGTCCAGCTCTGGTCCTTGGGGCCACAATCCCAGAGGTTTTCCATGCATCCTGCTCCAACATACCTGACTCAAATTAATGAGTCATTGAGGCAGAACTTCATAGGATGTTGGATGCATTTAATATGGGCCAAGTGTGTTGAACCAGGGACACACTGAACTCCTGCAGGACAGTGACCCTTGAGGACTGACTGTGGACACCCCTGCGTGGTCTGGAGGTGGTGGCTATGCAGCAAATAATGTAGAGTAATGTTGTTTGTTTTTACAACTGTTTTTTCCAAAGTAAATTTCTTTATATGGAGCAAAAAAAGTTTCATAAGATGTGATACAAAAAGTTTTCAAGTATTTCAACTTTTAACAATATTGTGTCAACTTTGAAAATTTTCTGATCGATTTGCTTAAACAGCCTTAAGATGACATCTTTTCTTCATTGTGAAAGATATGACCTCACCTTTCACAGTTAAACCATGCTGCATGGTGGTGTAATGGTTAGCGCTATTAGCACTCTCATAATTAAAGTCCCTGGGTCAAGCCGTGGGAAGGTTGTGTGTATCCACGTTCTAGTAATGTGTGGGTTCTCTCTGGGTCAATTGGTAGTTGAGATATTCCCCTGTCCCTTTGTGATGCAATTCAGGGTGTACCTGACCTCTTCCCTAGTAGCTGCTGGGATGTGCTCCACATAATAAAAAGACATCTTTATACCTCTCATTTGTCAACCAAATATAGAGGTCTGTGGACATCTTCAAGTCTTTTCTACATCATGATAAAGATGTCTTTTCACCTTTCACTTTTCAACCAAATCAAAATGTTGAGTAAATGTTGGGCAAAGCTGTCTTTTCAACTTATTTTCAATGGAATTGTGCTGGGTGGGGAACTATACGCCGCTAATCCCACTCCAAACTCTATTCACAATGGCCTGTAATTGGAGAACTCAGGTTTTGGAATGCTGATGTCAAACTTTGGTCACTGTCCTGCAGATTTTAGATGTTTCCCTTCTTCAACACACCTGCTTGAAATGATTGGGTCTTTGTGCAGAACTTGAAAACAAGCTGATGGAGCCATTTGATTGAATCTAGTGTTGGAGCAGGGAAACAACTAAAGCCAGCAAGACGGTAGCCTTCGAGGACTGGAGGCTGACACCCCAGTTTTAGAAGTTCTGTATTTCTGTAAATTATTGTGTTTTGTAAAACATGACTTAGGTTGTTGGTTTTGCTAAATGCTTAAATGGTTGGGGCACCTGAAACGCCTGGTTATGTTTAGACCTTACAAAAACTGACAAGGCTAGAAAAACATCATGGTTCCCTTAATCTCATAATGCAACATTTTGCCTTTCATTGCCATTGTTTGTGCAGTAGTGTCTCAACTGAATGTTCAATCCTACCTTTAATACGACTTAATGGAATTCACTGAAAATGATTGATCTCAAATGTTTCATTGCAACTAAAGAACATCAGTAGGGAAATTTCTCATACAACACTCAGGGCTTCCTATATGTCTTGGATTGGATTATTAAGCTTTAAGCAAAACCTTACAGCAGAACCGAAAACAAGTACTCCCACATTTGTTAACCCCTCCTTTAGCACCCGTGCACACATACAGGGTTCAACTTTGACTTTCTTCCAGCGGACATGTTATTTGATCATAAAGTTTTTCTGCTGCATATAGCCTCAAACTCCACAGTTGTCCTTAAGTGCTATTTGAAGGGAGACAGCAAGCGGAACAGCTTGAATATATTTTATGGCCTTCCTCTGTTTTGTAGGTTTCAGGTGATAGCTCTTGACCTGCCATATGAGCCCTGACAAATCAATTAAAGTTTAACATGTAAATTAAGTTCTGTGAGTTTGCATCCCAAGGCATTCCCAGGCCAGCCGAGATGATGTTGTCCATTCAGCGCATGCTCAGTCTTCCTGGTGGGACATGGCCGGAACACCTCACCAGAGAGGTGTCTAGGAGCCATCCCGACCAGATGCCCTAGCCACCTCATCTGGCTCCTCTCGATGCAGAAGTGTTAAAAATATTAACGCACTTAATTACATAAATTAGTTACCACCGTTAACAAGTTATACACCAGGAAGATCCCCAGGTGCAGGCTGTGCAAAGAGGCCCCTGAAACAATTGAGCACCTCACAGCAGGGTGCAAGATATTGGCAGGCAAAGAATACATGGAACGCCATAACCAAGTAACAGGCATAGTGTACAGAAACATCTGTGCAGAATATGGACTGGAGACCCCTAGGTCACAATGGGAAACACCTCCAAAGGTGGTAGAGAAAGAGAGGGATAAGATCCCGTGGGACTTCCAGATACAGACCAGTAAAATGGTGGTGACCAACTGCACACTGGAATCATGGATAAGCAGCAAAGCCCAATACCAAAGCTGGGTAGTTACTTATGCAGATGCTTGGCATCTACAGGACCACTGTTCCTGTACTGTATATCAACTCATTAGTTTCAGTTATGGTCGCAGTCACTTCACTCATTCTTGCTAGTCGGTGTTAGGGTTAACAGGCTATCATCTTAGCCATGATCTTATCCCTCAGGTCAGTTGCGTTCTCATTCATCTCATTCATCATTGGGGCCTGATACTCAATAGTAAAACTAGGAAAATCCGATCCATGACTCAGAGGGCAACAAGAAAAAGCTTCTGGAGTGAAAATAGTCAGAATCATTACACGACCCTTCCAGCCAAACTGCACTGCAACCATATTCCTTGTCAATAGTTCCTGGCTGGATAGCAGTATCTGCTCTCTTTCTGAATAATGATCACTGAGCTGCACCACAGTAAAAACATCATACTGTTCAAACAAAGAGCCCAGAGGCATCAGGCAGCAGGGCAGCTGTGCCGCTGCTACTATTATCCACTCTCAAGGTCCAGGAGTTAGAGGTTGTCTTGTAATTAGATACTACAGCACAATGTCTGTCATCCATGATTATTTTCAGGACAGCCCTTGAAATTCTGATTAATGACTGGGCACACATCTACCTTTATTTCCTGCTCTATCTGTGACTTCGTTGACTTGCATGCTCTTGATTACATCTTAGGTTAATCTCATAGTGCAGCTTGTGCGTGAAACATGGCTGCTTTATTGTTTTGAATTAAAAACACATTTGCTCAATTTCCCCTTATTACCACATGTAGTAAGTAAAGAAAGGTGAAGAGGCATTGTTTCCTGAAGAGCAACGAGGACTTTTTTTTTTTTTTTTTTTTGATCAAGTGTGTAAATTTGTGGTGATTTAAAACTACTTTTGGAATAATGGGAAAAAACAACGGATTTTTATATGAGGTGCTTAAGGGACAAATGGTCTGTTATTTCCAGGCTGTGCTGTCCTATCACTTAGTTGGGTGCAATGGTCCTTGAAGTACACATACAGGGGTGATAATATCAGAACTCCCAAGAAAACCTTAAATCTTCCTATTGCATACTCTGGAAAAGCCATAATGTCAGATTCAGTTTCTTGTGAATTGAAATTTTGGATATTAAAATCCCATAGGCAGTCCAATTAATCACCCTTCATTGACCTGAAAAAACCCCTCAGGGCTGCTCGAAGCATAAGTAAAAGAGGCAGCCAGATGCCCAGTGAGAAGTGCTTGGAATGAAAATCAATAGGTCTCTATTACAGCACAGGAGGTAGAGTGAAGCAGAAGAAAGACATGCAGGCATGATGGACACAGTCAACTCAACAAAAGCACAGTCAATGAGGCTGACACAATTGCAGGAAGGAAGCTGGGATGTAGGCTATATATTGACCAATGTAGTGTTACATTCTGAAACCACTACAGAATGGTATACCGTCCATTCACTTCGCACATCCCAAGGATAGACATGAGCTGCTGAATAGGGGTGAAGCTCATCAGCACATATTTTTGATTTCACAAGCTCTTTACCGTTTTCATGAACTTCCGTAATAACACGAGTTCACCAATGTGATTATTTCCAGAAATTTAATTATTTCCAGCCTTCTCAAATGGCCATTTAAAATTTTACAAGCAACAAATTTGATAATTTTGAATTTTTGGACTCATGTTTGACTTTCCAGAAGATGATGCACGACTACAAATGTGATTAAAAAAAAAAAAAACAGAGCTGACAAGAAAACAGAAAACTTATGGAACAAGTGGAAGACTTGCTGCTAAATTAAACTGAGTTAAGGCCACCCCATGCATCCTCAAGATGGGGAGATTGAATCAATGTCAAGATTCAAAGTAATTTGTTATTTTTATTAGCTAGGCTATGAACTGGATTGTATGAGAGCTGGCTGCATTACAATAAATTGGCTTGAATTAACTTTGTCAGTAAAGTGCCCTGAGATGATTTTGTTGTGAATTGGTGTTATACAAATAAAGCTGAATTGAACAGCATTTACACTACAAGTTCTCATAAATACATAGTTTATTTATTTATTTTATTTTTTATTTTGTTTTGTTTTAGGCAAAGGTTTTTCCACATACTTCAAACTTATTTGAAACATGAACGGCTTATTTTCCATGCACATTAGTTTGTGGGAATGTACAATATCTATATAATGGGATGCCAAACATTTTTTTTAATGGGTTTTGTTTAGCTATGCAGTCAGCATAATTTTTTCTTAATTTAACGACAAGAATAAGTTTGCTAGGCTGCACAGTCTTGTAAATTTAAGCCTATAGCCAAGTTTAAAATTTAACACTCACACCTTATATTCCCTCTTCTGAGATACCTGTATTTCATTAAATATGCTGTTAGGTGGGTGATTTTGGCTTTTTGGAGCAGAAGCACATTCAGAGTTTATAGATGTTCACATTCTGAATAAGTCATTTGTTCTGTTTGAGGTTCTACAGAGGTGTTTCAGATTGGTTTAGAAGTTCCAGGATCCCTCATAAGATGTTTCTATTCCTTGTAAGCTATATATATATATATATATATATATATATATATATATATATATATATTCTATCTACTGCTTCAGCAATACAGTGTGTATTTAACAAGGGCTTGTGAGCAGTTTGAGAGAGTGAACACTCCCTGGAGCAGATGATTCACAAAGGTTAGAGATGTGGCAAAAAGGTCGGCTCCCTCACAGGAACTGTCTGCTCCTGCAACACCCCGCAACAGCTCAGTGACAGTTGGTTCTCAGCTACTGGAGCCCCAGAGGTCAGACCTCGGCTACAATATAAATTTGTGCATGGCCATGTGTGTCTGTTTTGTATTCTATCACCACTGAGGCTGGATTGTGACTACATGTGTGCCCTGTGTCTGAATGTTTACGCATGTGCCTCTTGGGGTATGTATGTGCAGTACGTGAATTATTTGCCTGTGCAGCGACTCAGATGTTGTACTCTTTCCAGCTCACCGATTAACATTCTGTCCTCCTTCCTTCTGCCACTGCTCCCGGGGTCACTGGTGTGTGTTGCTGACATTTCTGGCAGCCTGAAGACAACGACCACACATCTTGCTGCTCAGTCATCCTAATGATAAGAGAAAAGTGAGTAGCTTTTTTTCCCCCCACTTTTTGTTCTATATAAACCCTGTATCCTTTCATTTTACCCCACAGAGACAATCTATTTGGTCAAATACAACTGCAATACGCAAACAAAGTCTCTGTCTCCTATTCAGGTCTGCCGTAACATCGACAATTTCTGACTTAAATGCTTCCATGGCAACAACAACATGGCACAATGACATTTAAATCAATGCCACTCTTATCTAAACTCCTGTATGTTTTCAGTGAAAGAAACAATAATAAAAAAAAGAAAAACACTGTAAAGCCTTCAGCTTCTACAGGGTTACTTACTGCTGCACAGTCTATCAACACTCAATATTAAGCCCACCAGTAATTTATCAGCCACATAAAGCTCATCAGGAAAGTGGGGTCCTCTCATTACTTTCCTCTACACTGTTTCATTTTGTATTTGAACCTCATTTGTCTCTCAAATTCTAGATGCTCCCCTAGGGTGCCTTAAACCAGGAAGACAGGCTGATTGCTTTTAAAGCAAAACGATACAGAGGGAATAGAGTATTTAACCAGTCCATTCGTCATGATGCAACCTTATTTTCGCCTCACCGCATAGATTGAAACACTGCTTCCTTGTGTTTTGGACCAGGCAGACAGTGATGCCAATAAGATTCACTTCTAATAACCTGAGCCAGAGGAAGTTAATATACTGCAGAGGCAAACGTGGTAACTATTTTCCTCCCTGTGCATCTCATTTCCTTTTCTCTCAGCTTGTTTCCCTGCTTTTTATTTCTCCTTTTTCTCTCAGGTTGTTTGCGGTAACTTTATGATTCAGCCAGTGAAATTATCCCCTTTCATTTCTATTTCTGGGTGCTTCCTTCCTTTCACTGAAGGTGTACGTGGGGAGCGATGAATGAGAAGGTTACTGAGAGCAAGCTGAAATGGAACCGTCTCTTCGGATTAAGATGCATGCTACTAAGAAGTGTGCAGTGAATGAGAAAATCTTTGAAGGCTGAATTGGCTGGGGCAAGTGGGTTTTTAAGTGAGGAGGTGCTCATGCTGCCAGATTGAGGGCAATGGTAGCAAATATCAGCCGCGAATCTGCTTTAATTTGTGCCACTCCACATCCATTTGATGCTAACAACCCTGCATTTGCCCCGACTTTTTCAGAGCTCTGTTGTGTCAACTGCTTAATGTCAAGAACTAGAATTGAAAAGGGGTTCACGCTCTTCAAAACATGTCAAAGCGGGCTATTGTGAGTGTGATACATTCAAGGTGGGATAAAGTCTTAGTATTTTACAAAAAGAAAAACGTAAATAGCTTGAATGAGGGCTCAGGTCATACACAGGTCAGCAGGAAAGAAAAGTTCATTTCTGAAATTAAGTCATCGGTTTGCTCGCACCTTAGATCAAATTATATTTTGTGATATATTTCTCTATTCTTGAGGTGACGTTTAACAATACCAGGTATGTATTTATTAACCTTGAGAAAAATGTTTCGAGGGTTGCATCCTTGAATTAATCACAGCTTTTTTTTTTTTTTTATCAACCATTGCTACATTTGTTCATGGTCCACATGTTAACAGACTACAACACCATTTAGTCTTGTAGCCTACATGTTTAGATTTCCTTCTTGTTGCCTCTTGAGGGGAAAACCACAATGGTACCACGAAAAGCCAAATTGAAACTGCCGCTTGGTTAATGGCTGGATACTAGCTGAATGATTCATGGCAGCTGAACACAGGCTATCAGTCTCTGACATTCTGTGCCTCTCCTGGGCTCAAGGGGCTGAATGACTGATGGATTTGGTGGCACCTCATAAGAAAATAACAACAAAATTCTGCAATAAATTGTTTGCTAATGAATATGGACATTGTGCCAGAGCAATTTATGACTTTTAGGCTCTCATTTGTTAGAGCAGGGTGATATTGCAGATGACATTAAATGTGTCCATCTGCAGCTTGCATTAATCATACTCCGGGAGTCAAGACCTGTCAGACCAGATTAGAAAGAGAAGAAGAACCAGCTCCATTACAGCGTCCTCACTTTTAGGTCAAGAAAGATCTCAAGAAAGCAAAATATGGGAGTGTGATGTTTATATGATTTGCTACATTTGCTTCATAGACTGTGTGATCTCTTCATAACAACAGTTGGAATAGATGATTTTGCATTTTATGTGCTTGTTTCTTTATCACAAAGTGTCTCTGGTAATAGACTGTGAGAAGTGTTGTTGTGACACAAACACCTGGATGGGTGAAAGGCTTGATTAGGGGGCAGTGAAGGTGGTGGACTCTTGCAGCAGTTAGACACAGCCCATAGAAAGGGTGACTCTTCCACTGTTCTGTGAATTTCACAGCTGTTCCTCAGGTGTCATAAAGATTATACTTCAACACCAGATAGGCGCTGATAAACAGTGATGCCTCATAAAATTTTAAGTGTGTGATAAACCCCCCCAGGAAATTTGGTGACAAAAAAGAGGAAAGAAAAATCTTATAGTTTCTCATCCAGCTCTGATTTTTCTAAACAGAGTTGAACTTTGGTGCAATTCACCCAAAAAAGGAATAATGTCACTGCTTTGGTTTGCATTTGACGCTGATACGACACTATAAAAACTGCAGTTATCACAAACTGTCATTATCTTATATTTAGATTTAAATTAGATTAACTAATTTCATATCAAACAGGAGTTGCCTTCTCTTATCTGATATGTTTGTCAAGATTATTTGCTCTGGCTGCTGTGTTTGCTAATTTTAAGCACAAGGTTGATTGTACTGTACCTAGAAGTAGCACAATGTGTAAAGAAATTTGTGTTTAGTTGATTGATTTTCCCTTTTAAGAATACCAATTGGTGTTGTATTATACATATTTGGAAAACCTGATTAGTAATCCCTTTCTGACAAGGTATAACTTATATGGATTGCGCTTCTGTTCAATGAGTAAAACAGCTAAAAATTTGGGTAGTGCGGCCCAAAACACGTGCAATATTCTGTTGGGATTCTGATATAGGTGGTTCAAGTGTGTAGCAGTGGGCACCTAGCTAATACAGAGATATCTGAATGAGGTTTTAGAGCCAGTGGTGATCCAATATCTCTGGGACCTAACTCCATCCAAGGATTAGTCTCCCCCACTGAGCCACGATCAACAGTACCTCTAGAATTACTCTAGAATTTGGAAGTAGAGACGATGAAATAGCCCACCTGAAGTCTAGCCCTCACCCCAATTAAATACCTACGGGATCAGCTTAGGTGTGCTGTACATGCTAGAGTAACAAACATGTCACTGGTTGACCTTCAACAACTCTTGATTGAGGAATAGGATGCATTTCACAACTAAATGTGACCAAGCTGGTGACCAGTATGAGGAGGAGGTCCCAAGCTTTTGTAGCTGTATATAGATCTTCAACATGCTGCTGAGGTTCCTAACCAATATGAGTTGTTTTTGCTTAATTTCTGTTAAGTTAAATCACCAAAGAACTCAAAGTATTCTGTGTATTCTGAAGTATTCTGTGTTTTTCTGGTAGGTAGAACAGATATGGTCCACTGAGACACATAGGGGTAGAAAACTGGGCAAAGACATGAATAAAAGTACCAGTTAAACAAATTTAATGTTTATGTGTGTGTGATCATTGTTCTTGTTCCACATTTCCTAATTTTTCATCCAGTTAAATGCATTTTTAAAATTTTAACCAATGTTGTCTCGTGACAAAATGTGCAATAAAACCATAGGTCTTACTGCAAAACATTCTATATTTATCATGTTCTCTAATTTTTTTCTGCTGCCACAAGGCTTTTATCCTGTTTATGATCAAACATTAACTTGGGATACTCTTGATTTGATAACATGAGGTCATCTTCTTCATTTCCCTTGATACACAACCGTTAATCTGAGCATCTCTATATGACAGACTGCTAAGAGTGTCTCTTGTCCTAGTTTCTTCTTTTTCACATTTTTACTTCCACAAGTGTTTCATTACTTTATAGATTTGCTCTTTTCCACAAATGGCTAGACAATAAACGTACATGCACATGGTTAGAGTTTAAAAAATACAGAAATTAAAATTTTGTTTGGTTGCAGTTACAATTTCATGACGACACCAAACAACAGCAAATCATTAAGTTACCTTCTCAATTATGTTTTCCAATTGGGCACAAATTTCTCTACATTATAATTTTTTCCTTGTGAGACTGGGCTGTTTCATGAGAGCTGAGGCAGAATGATGGGCACTGTCTGCTCAGGCCACTTGAGCTGACCAATCAAAACAGACTGGAGTTACAGGAGGCTTCATCTTTAATTAGATACCATCTATGATGAAAGTGGTGAAGATAACTGATAGACAAGTCTTTATCTCATGATTCATCAGTTATCCCTACTAATTTACTATGTACTAGTCCTTCATTGGAAATTATTAATTACATGATTTATCAGCTACTAAGTATGATGTAAATACTAGGGGATTTTTTTTTATCTTTGTACATTGGTAAATGAATGACAGGATATTAAAAGTAAAATGAGTAGACCCTCATGCATATCAATGGGAGATGTTACAACTTTTTGTAATAGTCATATTCACTGTTTGTAGAAGTAGAGCCACATTGGCAACAAAAAAAAACAAAAAACAAAACAAAACAAAAAAAACAAACAAACAAAAAAACAAACAAATAACAAAAAAAAAGAACACACAAAACACAAAAAGCCATTTGAAATATTAAGCATACCAGCTATTATCCTGCAATACATGAAACATATTTTTACATGGATCTTTGTTTTCAAAGTACACAAGAAAGGTTGGATCTGTGGAGGATAAAGGTTTACCCATTATTTTTTCCTAAAATTTCTAGTGTTAGTCTTCTATCAATTCTTTTTTTTCCTCATAACACTTGCTGCCTGCCTGCTAGCCTCCTCTGTGCCAGCTTCAAATCTGTCTTCAGTTGCTGCAGGCTCAGTCATTATTTCCCTCAGTTCTTGCAGCGCTTTGTGTCTCTCCATCTGATTTTACTTCTTGTTTAATTAAAAAACTATGCATTTTTGGAGTAAATCAAAAGCAGCCAAGCCAGCTTTGGATGCTATGCCCAAACACTGCAACAGTGTAATCAACCAGTGTTGCCAAGCAATAACAAAAAAATGCTTTATATATAAGTTGAAATTTTGCAGAAAATGTTGCATCCCTCCACTGCAGTGTGTAGTATTAAATGCTTAATTGACATATATATTATTTCCAATTGCCCTTTTATTTTACCCACAGCAGTAGGTAAAATTACTCAACTTTTTATTCACCTGTCAAAAAGCACAATTGGTGTGGTCCTCCTACAATCTGGCAACTTTGACTAGGTCCAAACAGTTCAGTGTTTGTAACCTATCCTGCTGTCTTGTATTTAGATTAAGTAATTACCTGGAATATAAATTAACGAATATTATTTTTCTGAGACAGTTAGCCGCCATGTGAGTCACAAATTAAAACTTGACAAGTTGCACAAGGGTCATGAGCGACGCTATGAATAACACTGCTCTATACAGTCAATGAGCCATTCATGTCCTCAAACATAAAAAATTACTGTAAAGCATCAGGAGGCCATGGCGCCTTCCTCCTGTGTCACCATGATGATTCAGCAGTGGGTGCTGACAGATGGGCGGAATAATTAAAAGTAGCATGCTGGGTGAATGCGGGTGTAAGCACATGCTTTCTTTTGCTCTTCAAACTTCTGTATGCCAGCTAGCAGCAGCAGCCCATCTCCTCAGCTCTTCTCCTGCTGTTTGTGGAGTGATAGATGCTCATACATGGGAGCTCTTTGAGCCAGCAGAAAAAACAAACAGGTTTGAAAATTTCGTCTCCTTCAGAGGCCCCCGGTGACTTTATTGCCTTCGTGTGATCTGAAAGCCTTTCTTGTTCTGTCTCACTTTTCTTTACTTATTAATCCATCTCCGTCTTGCTGTGGCTTTGATGCCCCTGACAGCAGAGTTGTCCTGATTCTGTCACCAAAGAAGCTCCAAAGGTGGGATACAGTGATATTGTGATTGAGACTGCAATGACTCTGGAGAACCTAAGATAAAAGGGTGTTAAACAGCTATGGGTCCACACAGACAGTTTTTAGTGCTGCACAAGGTCTCTAAAGACATCCCTGGTACAAAAACAAGGTGCATTAACTGGTAATTTGTCAGTTAATGTATAATGTAGCTCTACTGGGTGCTTTGGAGCAACAATAAGATTTCTGAGATGTCACGGATACATACTGGCTTCAGTTAGAATGTCACAGCACTGTACATAAGTACATTAGACATTTCTCCTCTCCTCTGTAATCCTCCCCTACAGATAGGCTGTTTCATGATTGTTATTCATGTGTAAAAAATAGCAAGACGCAAGGCTGGCGGGATTGAGAACATGTGAGAAATTGTTCAGCAGGATTCTAGCCAGTAGAAAAATGTTTCTGAAAGGGACATAAACACACCCGCTGGATGGATTAGCTAACAGTGATGCTCTCAGAGAGGTGTGGCCTTTTAGTGCTCAAATGCATCTGTTGAAGCCTCCAAGCACCATCATGTCTGAATATGTCACCATGTTGAATAACTCGTGAAAATAATTTGTTAATAATTTATGGACATTATTTGCTTTGTTATGCTGACTGCTGACAGCCAAATCATCAAGCTGCAGCTCTGCATACTGTTTCCCTTCCAAACATACAGACATTATCAGTGATGGCGGCCATCCCAGTTGTAAATTACTTTGGAGTGCAGTCAAGGGTGAGTGTGTTTGCGTATATACATGTGTGGGCAAGCAGACCATGACTATCCAACATTCAATCTCTCACATGAGGTGAAATCATTTAAAAATGTTGACCTTATGGAAAAGCATAATGCAGAAAGCGTAGGCGAATGAATTTGCTCAGTACATGAACGGATGTTTGTTTTCATTTACCCGGACAGTCGTGAAGGAACGCAAACAGACCACTTGATATGATAAGTGTGAGTTGGTGCTTTTGATTTCTCTGTTAGGTGCTCAGCTTCCTCCCCTTTGAGCTGATGGTCACATGCAAAGAGATTCCATTGACAGAGGTCCTATGGGGACCATCAGTAGATTAAAGCATCAAATAGCATCAGAGACAAGCAGCTCAAGGCTGCAACTTGATGAGTGTCTCACTTTTTTTAAGGCAGAGTCACTTCTGATAAACAATCTTATGCTAAAAAAATCAATTAAATGGATAGTCAAGTCATTTAATATTATTTCAGTGATAAGTGTTATTAATATAAGGGCTGATTAGAGACCAAAGCCCTGCCTCTCGCCTGCTAATCCCTGGGATAGGCTCCAGCTTCCCTGCGACCTGGAATACTGAGCGGTATAGAAAATGGATGGATGGATGGATGGATGGATGGATGGATGGCTGGATGGCTGGATGGCTGGATGGATGGATGGATGGATGGATATTTACCAAAGAAAAAAAACATGCAAAGTGGCAACATTTTAAACTGAAGCTGTCCCTTTGCAGGCATCTGGTGACCCAGTTTAGGTGTATTCATCTTATGCTTTCATGGCAATGTATACTTACTAGTGTTTAATAAACTGACTGCCTTGTTAATGTACCACAGTTATAACACTCATTTATACGGTAGCAGTAGCAAAGAACAAAATGATCTGACAAAATAGAAACACTGTGTCCTCAATGGATCTGTCATGTCCCTATGTTGTATCTGTAGCTCGTTTCTTTGCCTGTGCTTTAGACACCATGTGGTGAAAGTTGAGTAGATAGGGTGACAAAGAGTGTGTGAGGTTACAACTGTCACAGCTGCAGGCTCTCATTACTGTATTTATGAATTTATTACTTTAAATTATGCTATTAAATAAGAAACACTTACCTAAGTACTTTTTGTATCATACATCTGGCTTTAGATTTAAAGTTTGGAAAAAAAAAAAAAAAACTACCAGAGAAACTTACTTGTGATATGCAGGAAGCAAGTTTCATACACCAGTCTAGACTTTAATTTCACCTTAGAACATTGTTGCAGGGATCCACATTCAATGATGTGTCATCAAATCATCACAAACACTGCAAATGGATTCAAACTGAAGAGAAAAAATTAACTGCACAGCAGGCAAGCGATGAAATAAATGTGGTTTCCTGCAAATAACCACTGAAAGGCAGATTATGAACACAAACATAAAAAAAAACTAACTCAGAGATAAAAAGACAGAAATCAGTTCCTGTCTGTTCTATTCACAAGTGAATTTAGATAAACATTTGAGATCAGAAAAACAGGTTTGACATTTTGACTGATTGAGGTTATGTGCAAGTGTGTTATCACTTTTATGACTTCTTGAAGAAGAGCAAAAATTATTTGTGGCACAATTGCATCCAAATGGCTTGCTTTTTCAGCGCATACATGCAGACTAGATTCATGGCGCTGAAATTCCCCTGCTGAGGGAGGAGCCAAATTACTCTGTTAAAGCTGCTCATCCATAATGTTAAATTCTGTGTGGAGCCATCTAAGAAAAATCAACTGTCACAAATGTGAAACATCCTGTAAAAGATAATCTGCCCATATTAGGTTTAAACTTCATAAAGACAAGAAAAACAAAGGAAAGGAAATCGAAAAGGAAAATTACATTTCTTTAGGCAAAAGTAACTGCGGTAACAAGGTGGCAGCTCTGTTACCTTCAGCAGATGTCTGTCCTTCTTAGATCATTTTTCTTTTTTCCTGAACTTGTAAGACACCATCTGTAATTCACCTTCAGGAGCCAAGGCCTCATGCCTGCCTTCACTATCAAAGACTCGTCCCCTGCTGACACCATCAAGGCATGTCTGTGAACAGCGGTAACTTCATAGCTGCTCCCACTGATCCCAGAAAACCACTGCCACAAACCTATTGCCTGCCTGCACAGCATGGGATCCATATCGATAAATCCTTGCTGCCATTTGTTAACATTATTCTTCAATCCATCATTATGGACATGGATACTGGACCCCCCCCTGTGGCCCCATGGCTGTGACCCCATCTGTACCACACTGAACTGTCACAGGTAAAACAGGCAAAAGGTGAAGAAAACTATTAAGACACAGTATCAGACAGAGGTTTTTGTGCCGATTCTTCAAAATCCCACAACAAATTAAAAGATTGAGGCAGAAAGTTATTATTCCTGAATGCTCTCTTCAGTTCTGCATTCAAGTCCTAAAAACGTGGCTTGGAGTTGACAAGACGCTGCTGGATCCATTTGATTGGAATCAGGTCAGTTGGAGCAGGAAAAACAATAAAAACCTACAGGATTGCAGCTCTCAAGGACCGGAGTTAAGATCGCTTGCAGTTCGAGTTGCATGGAGATGGCTCTTAAATTTTTGCTTATGCAAAATAATAGCAAAGATATGACTTTTTTTAACTAAAGGAAACAAACAATAGTTTTATCACAACAGACAGGAGCACAGCAGAATTAATCTGCCGTCTCAACACAGTGATGAGTTGAAAGATTTTTTTACTGTAACTAATGACCTAAACACTTTGCAGAGCTCCTCTTACTTCTGTCATTTAGCATGCAACAGTTAAAATGTAGTAGCTCGGCTTTATAGCCAACTGGACAATAAGGTCACAAATTTACTCCCTTATTTAATCCTGTAAAAGAAAATGCTTTTTATTTGCATATTAGTTAATATTTGTTATTCCCCCCATCCTAGATTCTCACCTGATTAAATTTCCTTTACAAGTCAGCATTGTCCTGATTGTTGAGCAGAGCAGATTTGCAGTTAAAATTCAAAAAGGTTGAATAGAAAAGAAAGCATTAATGCCATAAAACCATTTAATAAACATTAATTCATTAATACTGTGGGCCACTCTGTTGATGTACGTATAAAGAAGCAAAAATCTGGAAGTTTAACTAAGCTCTCTTTCACCTCTTGTTTTAAAATAATATATACAGTTGGCAAAAGTAAGCAATTTCTTTTATTATTATTATTTTCTTTTAGATTAATCATTTATAAGAGCAGCCATTATTTGTCCTGAAATGTAGTTTTGTGACTCTGTGGTTAATGTGACACAAATTGTAATCCTCATCCTGTTCTTACCAAAAAACAAAAAAACAAAAAAAAAACAAAAACAAAAAAAAAAACTGTCAATTCAGTCATTTCACTTCCCCTCTGAGAGATACTAAAGTATGTATGTGTGAGTCAGCTGCAGCCTCAAAGTATCTTCAGTTTTATATTTTAAAGAAATTTAGCTCTGCAGTTCTTGTCAAAGTAACTTTAGCAGAGAGTCAATTCTGAACTTCAGAAAAGCATTTTATGCTGCAAAATGTTCATCCATTATCTATGACACCACACCTCAGCTGGGAATATGATGGTTCTGACAGTTAACAGGAAAATGTAAATCAGAGGATTATCTTCAGCTGTGCTTTACTTTTCATCTGTCAGCAATATTTTGAGTATAAATGCAGCTAGGTGGATCAATGTTTCACCCCTGTTAATATCTCACCACTAAAAAGAAACTATTTTAATGGTATTTCTTGGTGTTCATGTGTCCACCTTCTTCTCTAATACAACATATTTTTCATAAAGGAAGTTGCATCTTGATTTTATCTGTAGTGTAATTTGTGGTCTGCACTTCTATGCAGGGGTTGAATTAGGCTAAGCAAATAAACCTTTTTTTATTATTATTCTGTAATCTAATTGATCCAAACAATATTTTTAACAATCAAGACAATGAAACTCCTTTACAGTTACTTTCCTGCTGTGGGATACCTGTTACCTTAAGAACTTGTGCTAATCAGATGTTCATTCATCATAATGTTCATTCCTCTATTTTTATTTGTCCTATTCTTAGTCAGTTTAAGTCAGTGGCTCTTAAACTGGGAGTGGGTAGCGTGATTGGGGGAATGCAACAGAAATCAGGGTTTATGGAACAAACCAAATGATCTTCTGAGGTGTTTTTCTTAAAAACTGAACTTAACATATTTAATTTAACTTGCATCATATTGCACTGATTATTGCACTGATATTATCTTTCTGAAATGTTACTGCTCACGGTGACATTAATTTGAACCAAGATTATTTTGTAAAAAAGAAAACATCCAAAGGCCCTGGTTATACCATGTTTTTTGTTTCTGAATTATAAATCCAAGTGAGCAGACAAAAAAGGAAGCCACAGTTATTTAAATATGCAAAACACAAGTTATTTCACTCCGATATTTAAAGAGAGATAAAAAAAAAAATCATCCATGTTATATATATATATATATATATAATGCTTAAACACGGAGGTACATCAAACCTGTAGAGTTTCTTTGATCCTAGTAGTAATGTCACTTTTCCCACTTAAATACAGGTTAGGGAAGATTTTATCTAGCAAACAACAAAACTGTCAAACGCTGACATCTAACAGTTGACAAGTACAGATTACACTTTATGGTCATGTAATATTACAGTATTTTTGAAAAACTCAAAATGGCAAGGTAGACATATTCACAATGTAAGAATATTTTGTATACTTCTGCTCTAACACAAGTATACAAAATGTGAAGCAAACAACAAAAACTGACAGTTGACAAGACAGGATGACTTACAGACAAATGGACAAGACAGGCAAACTGACAGGATAATTTAGTAAACATGACCAGACAGCGTTAACACGTTATATTATGAGCTATGCTCGACATCAGGTAGTTGTGGTTGGAAATATTGAGGATGTTTATATTTATCAGGAAGCATGTGTGTGCTGTAACAAGAGCTATGAGCAATAATATGTGTGTGCATGAGTGAGAGTGTGTGCGTGTATATAAGGGAGGGGGGAAAGAGGGGATGATTGTTTATCGTAATATATATAGTTTAAGAGCTATGTCTGGGTTGAATTTAAAATTTTATGAATGGGTTCCAATTTTATTTTTTAAAAAAAAGCTGACATATAGTTCCTGTTGTGAGCATTATTTTTTTTTCATTGCTATATATTCTGAGATTAAATTAGTCCAGTGAGTGATGTGACATGAGTTCACTGATTTCTAGTTCTGGAGAACATCTTTCTTAGTGACAGTTAAAGAAATTAATAAAGGGCTTTTGAATTTGGATGGGATGATTCATTTTAAGATATCATAAGAAGACAGAGTGATGCTGATGCTGGGAGTGAACGAACTGGTTGACAAATGGAGTTGAGATAGTTGTGTGTGTGCCCTAAAGTGCTTTGTAAACAGATATCTGAGGTAGCCTGGTCTAAAAAAAAAAAAAATAGCTTTGGGTGAAATGAGTTCTGTGAATAAC
Source organism: Melanotaenia boesemani (assembly GCF_017639745.1). Taxonomy (NCBI): domain Eukaryota; kingdom Metazoa; phylum Chordata; class Actinopteri; order Atheriniformes; family Melanotaeniidae; genus Melanotaenia; species Melanotaenia boesemani. The sequence goes on from NC_055703.1 coordinate 19,149,223, forward strand.
TTTTATTGTATAAGCTGTGGGTTGGTGTTAATGGTGATGGAGACGATGTTTTCACTGACTGTTCCTAGAAATCAGGGTTAAGGGAGCAACACAAGTCCTTTTCCGAGTTGGATGTTGGGATCGTTATTGAGGTATTGAGGTGAAATTCTCCAATAACATTGTGTTATTAATGAGTTAATTGTTTTAAAGTAGTTATCTGCAAGGGTAGAGGGGATCATAGAGAAAAGAAAATTTGTGGATGCAGGCTAGCTTAAGATATCGTGTAGTTTGGTAATAATACATGTAAATGAATAACATTACTCATTGATTTATTAATCATTATTGGCCATTTTTTTACACTATCAAATAGTTTAAAACCTGGAAAGCACTGAGCTCCGAGTAGCTGAGGCTTGGAGAGAAAGATAAGAGGTTTAATAAAAATATGAATAAATGAAAATAGAAATGAATGCCTGAATTAACTTTCCTTGTATCCATTTCCTGCACTGGTGAGGAAGAACAAGTTACAACATGATCAATGCATCCTATCTTTCATAAGAGTCTCCTGTTGTAGATGTGGGGAGATAAATAAATAAATAAACGTCTGATAAAACTCAAAGAACAGTGAAGAGTAAGTATATTTAATCTCAAATGGAAGGTCTTGTCTCATGCATGTATTTAATAGTTAGATGGATTTACTGAAGATCAGCTTGTGTCTCTCTGAAGGCTGATTCATAAAGTCGACCAGAATTACTGCCATTGACAGGGGCCCCAGGATTATTGACTTGGAAGCTGTAGTTTGCAAATACAACCGCCAAGACTGTAATAAATGGACTACCTTCGAAGTTCGAGTACTATGACCCTGAGTATGATGGAGACGTTTCACGATGTAATGACTGTCTGGAGCCAACACTTGTGAAGCAATCAAATCTAAGAACTAAATATTGTTGGACATGAATTCTTTCACCTTGGTTATACATGTTAGCAATGACTGAAGCAAATTTTTTCCTAACAAATTTAATCACACTTACGTCTATATTAGATATTTCCCAGTGAAGTTAAAGAGCACCATATATATATATATATATATATATATATATATATATGTGTGTGTGTGTGTGTGTGTGTGTGTGTGTGTGTGTGTGTGTGAATAAAAGACTGCAGTCTATTTTGGTTGAAAAAGGTCAGGCCAGAATCATGAATGCCTTCTGCTGTGCTGTTTGTGAACGTTGAAATAGGAAGCTAATTAGAAATAGCTATTTAAATGGAGAGGTGACCTTAATTAAGGCGGCATGTATTGCAGTTGTCAACCGTTGCCATGCATCAGACAACGTTGCATGTTTTTACTGCCTGTGTAACCTTCTAAATAGTTCTCAGGAATGTGAATGTTAAACTATTTCCTTACTAGCTGTCAATAATTGAAATATCATTAACATCCAGTGAATAGATCATTTTTCCACATATTAATAAAGTAATTTTTTTACACTTACTGTTTGCCACAAAATTGGCAGTTTCATTAGAAATGTCAGGAACAGATAACATGAGCACAGGGTGACTTGCAATATAAATAATAGTGTAAGTGGTCCAGTTGCTAGAAACAGATGCTCAGCTGGAACATATGCCCACAAATACCCTTGCACCAACTATATCTGGTGAAGAAATCTGACTGCTAATGTTTTTGTTTTTTTTCTGAAAGCAGGAGGCATTGCAGATTCATGTCATCACTTTAGTTTTAATCTTGGTGTCTGACACTGAACTCTCGATCATTTTTAATGTTTAGAACCCTAGCTTAGCAATAACCTAAGAAGTTAGATAATCTGTAAAGCTGTCAAACAACATTGAAGAGGGATGTTTATAATATCTTGTTCCACAGTTCAACACTAACACTGGAAACCTTTAATCCTCTCTTATGAAAACCCAAATAGATCTATGATTTAGCTTTTAATTAATGCAGAAAGAAATTATCCAACAGTCTTGAAATATCAATTGCAAGACAGCAAATTGAAAACAGTTGGTCAGGGTCTCCATCCTTTCCTAGGTGGAGCTACGCTACATCTAACCTCCAGGGCCTGATGTTTCATTGGGTTGAGTTGAGCATATATATATATATATATATATACATATATATATATATTCCTTCACATCTTCTCTTATTTTTTCTTATTTCTTATTTCTTATTTTATAAAAAAGGAGGCTTTTTTTTTATTATTTTGTATGGTCTATGGCAGACTGTAACACTGGTTTCAAATATGTTTTTTGTTAGAGACAACGGGTTAGTCGACATATTTCATTAAAAGACTGGTCAGTCTTGTAACAGAAGCTGTTTCTTTTTCTTGGCTGACAACAGTCGCAAAAATGCTTGAATTTGTTTGTTACACCTCAAGGTCAATCACTTCTTGAACAAGGTCCAGTAAAGTTAAAAGTAAACAAGTTAAAAATTGAAGCTGTTCCAACACCAATAAATCATGAGTGAGCTACAAGCAGCTGGTGAAACTGTTAGTTCATAAATGCATATTGGTACAAATGTCATGTGCAGACTGACTAACGGCACTATGTATAAATATATTTGTTCACTTTGTAGCCAAATGAAAAAATATGTTATTTCTACATCCACTCAGAAATTTAAAGTTACTTACAAGCATGGGTATATTGCATTTACCAACCTCCATGTACTTTATGTATTGTGTACAAAGAAAAGCAATTTCCAACTTGACCTTGATGAACAATGGGGCCTTTGTAAGCGTTATTACCTTTTTCTATTCCTTGAAAGTAGATATTTTCTGCTTTAGTTGGCATTTTTAATAGTGAGATAATAAAAGACCGCACATTGTGTAATGCTGCACAAATGCAGGTAATGGGCTTGAAAGACCAGTTGTGACCTTTGCAGTGGTCCGTTGTGCTGCTCATCTTCATATTCAGGACCAGATACTGGCCCAGAATTGTTTGGCTGGATTTGAGGTGTTATTACGCTCAAAACCAGCATATTTCAAAGTTTCCCCTTATTTAAAAGTTGTGATACCTTTCTCAACTGGCAGCTCCTAATACTGAAATAATAAACTGCTTGGAGTTATGGTGGGTGCACTACTAATCTAGAGCTACTTAAGATTAAGAATTAAATAAGAAGAAATGATTATATGAGGGTTACTTAAAGGAACTGATGAATAAGTAACACTTATAAAAGATATTTTGACTTAAATTAAGTGGTGGTTTCAGATTGTCATAGGCAAGCATGTGCATAATTATCTGTCCCTCTGTTTATTTGATGGACAGGTGACCTGTAAGGTGGCCATTTTTTACCAACTGTCTGCTGAGTAGGCTCCAAGAGGATAAAGCAGATTTAGCTAATGGATGGATAGATCTTGTTATAAAGCAACCAAGTTCATATTCTGTAGGGACGAGATTGCAGTGGGAGGCAAGATCAAGAGATAGCAGAGGCATGTTTGAATCCCAATTCTGTTTTATGTTTATACAGTCAAAATTATATTTTTAAACTATGGCAAAGTCATTTACCAGAACCTTAATCATCTTATTATGCTAAAAATTTTAGTTTAAATGAGGATAAATGATTTTTTCTGATCAGAACATATATCACTTTGGGAGATATTTGAATTTGCAATAGCGAATAAGTGCTTGTTGTTAATGTCTGATTTGGGCTCATTTGGATTTAGTTGTAGATTTTGTTTAGATGCTCTTAAAGAATGTTTCCATGCTAATACATCCAATTACAGTTTTTTTTAAAACCTTTATATTTGCCCATAAAATTAATTTTTATTCTCAAGTAAGTTGGTCACTATCAGGAGTGATGTTAATAGTAACACTGGTCATCTAAGAAACAAGGTTATTGGTATGGTTCAGGCCCTTTACAAGGAGAGGGCAGCTTTGGGGTATGTTGCATTAGAGCCACAATTAACTGTGTCAAGATGTATTGGATCCTCTCTGCTCTCTGATAGCCTGCAGTGGCTCTGACCCTTATTAACCCAGCCACTGTAACTGCTTATCAGCCCATATCAGTAATGGCTGGTCCTTGCATTGCACAGTAATGATGTTGGAAAAAAATCTGCAGAAAGTATATTATTTCGCAGTGGCTGAGGGTAAAAAAGTTTATTTCTAATTTATACTAAAAGTTACAAACCAGGCTTTGGAGACCTACAGGCAGTGACATAGCAATGACTAAACTTTTAATTTAGTTATGAAAAGCAATACTTAAAACAAAACTCTTTGTTTTGGCTACTGGCAGTAACATCTTAGTAACAGATGGAAAACGGGGAGTAAGGGAAGGATTTACCCAAACAAAAAACAAAGAACTGTTTGCTATTTATCATCCATGTCACTGATTGACCAAACACACTTTTTTCCCCTTTGCCTTTTGAAAAAAAAAAATAAATATGATGTTACTGCAGTTGTTAATGTACCTTGTTAGCTTAGAGCTTGCAGTCTTTCTTAAATTTCAGGTAAATTTCAAGTGTTTTTGATGATGATGTCAAAATGATTTGACTATAGTGTGATGAAATAAATTAATGCTGGTGTTAATGTTGGATTTTGAACCAGATGGATAAAAAATCAACACCAGGTTGAAAAGTGCATAATATATTAGTTTTATAAATACCCTGAAATTTCAACATTAGCATACCAACTGTTAAGCTTTAGGCTTCACAATTACCATTAATAAGGAGATACCGTAAAGCTGTTAATATTGTCTTAAAGCAAAACTACAGTAAGATACACTGTACATTTCCCAAATAGAAAAACCTTTTGGCTGAATAGTTCGTGTGCAGAAAAACTCATGAACATGCATGCTTACAGCTGCTCACACTTAAAAACAAGGACACACTATGCATTTAGCATGATATGTTATCAAGACAGGCATAAATAGCTGACAGCTAAATGTTCGTATTGAATAAACCCAGCTGCTGCAGGCAGAACTGAGTGTGTAAGGAGCACATGACAAACAAAGAAGCAGGTTGGGGGGTTTTACACAAATTCTGGAAATGGACATCTTAACTGTGAGCCAATGGATGGCACATCAGAAGAGATGAGACGCCAGTGATGCAGATAGTCACTGTCTGTCAACCCTCAACTCCATCTAACCTTGCCATGTTAATTTTTTCTGCTTTTTTTTTTACCTTCTCTTAAGCTGTGTGCTCCATCTGCCTTTCTGCAGCTTGTATCTGTCCATACACACACTCTTTACACATAGTCTTTTTCTCTTAACATCTGTCTTTCCTCTACTGCACACACTGTTCTCTAACCCTACAAAATCGACAGCCAAACAAAGTAACATCTGGCTTTTAAAAGGAGCTCTACTCACTCATTTTAAAGCCCCATATGACGTTCTGAATAATGACTGCAGCATTTCCTCATTTATGATGATTGCTGCCATATTATTTGACTCCTCATTTATTGCCCTCGGCTCAATAAAAAACAAAATAAAAAATAAATAATTAAAAAGAGGGGGAAAGAAAGGTTCTTTGAACCAGTTGACTGCAATCAGATAAAACCAAAGACTAGAGGGCAAAACTGATTATTTTTGATGTATAACAGGCTCTTTGAAACCAGCACAATGAAGTGGAGATGTGGTCCTTGACCCAGTTAATTAAAACACTGGTGGAGATGTAACACAATAAAGTCTTTGAAGTTAAACACAACAATCCTATTTATGTTCCCAGATTAGCGTTCCCTTTTCACCAGTTTCTTATGGTTTACCAAGGACTGCCTCTGGAACATGCTGGCACCACACCAAATTAGGTAATTGAAGGAATGGACCAGTAAATGAGTATATCTGTAATTAATGTAGAGTTAAAATTACAATAAAACATGGAAATTAGAATATGTAGCCTTGAGTGTCTTGTTTGGGGACGTTTTAGGGGTGTGGGGATGGGGTTTCACAGAGTTAAAAAAAAAAACCCAGGTGAAAATTAGAAAATGAATCATGGCATGAGTGTGTTATTGTCGGGCTCTCATAGCTTACAAGGGTGCTTGAGAAGAGCAGAGTAATTGCAGTATTAATTAAAACAGCTGTTTTTATATAACCACTTTTCCCTGTTTTTTGTCATTGTGGGCTTCAGTCTAGCAATAGATTGTGTACAAATTTGTACGATTTTTGCTGTGAACATTCACTAAAAGTAACCTTCAACAAAAGATCTGGGCTAACATTAATGACGTTGAGTCCTGTTTAAAATAGATGCAATTGGGGTTAGGGTGTTTTGTTTTGATTTGGGAATTTAGGACAAAGGTCCATGGATGTGGGTGCTCTGGCTGGGACTTTCCTCTGCCATCTACTGGGTGGGTGCATGGTCATCGTGATGGGCTGGCTGGGTCTCCTGCTCCATGATGGCAGTTGGTTGTTGGTCTTGGGGCCCTCTCTCTCTACTTCTAATTCATTGAGAAGACACAGTTACATTTGTATTATCACACTCATCGTTAAATACAGTTTATATCTTATATTTTCTACTTAAACACACATTTACTAATGCACATGCTTATACAGTTATTATATTATCATGTAGCTTTAAGAGCCAAAAGCTACAGTTATGTTTTTATTTACTTGTTGCTTGTGGTGTTGTTCATGTTTTTTCACGTTTTTTTTTTATTATTATTATAGGTGATGATGATGATATTCTGCTTTGTTTTCTTCGAGGCTGTAAGATATTTTCTGTGAAGATTTTTTATAGGTGTGGCAGCTGATTGTTTTTTTTTCTTTTCTTTACTCCACCCTTACTCTTCCTCTACCCTCGCTCCTCCTTTTAACGCCCAGTACTAACATTCAGCCCAGCAATAACCAAAGTAAAGTCATAAGAACTTGAATCAAAAGCAAAATAATTTATTTTTATCTCTAGAAAACATTTCACCTTTTATCCAAAAGGATTCTTTAGTTCTAAACTGTGTGGTGAGGAACTACAGGCTTATAAGCTTTATTTGGACCATTCACACTTAAAGGCTGTTGAAGTCACGTGTGTGTTGTTGACCCACCTAACCATCCTGTGGTTTGTTAGAGTCACTGCCACGAGTCGCTTATCTGCCTGACCAAGTCACAGGACTCCATGTGAATGGTTTTAAAACTGCCTGGGAAGGAGAGTTGAGTTTGACTAATGAAACTTGAGGCCAGCTCCTCTGTTTAATGCTGTTTTGTTCCCATTTAACATGGATGGCTTCTTTCACTCCTCTCTCAAATGATCTGCACATTTTGGACAGGGAAGACAGATGGTTTGAGAGAGGAGTGAAAGACGACAACATTAAAAGTGGAGGTGGCCTTTGGTTTCATCTGTCTAACACAGTGTAGCAAATTTGTTCGGCACATCATGGCAGCCAGTTCCTCACTCGGCTTGCCATGATGCTCTGCTTTAGTTTAATAATAGTTTAATATCTGACAAGTTTAAGATTTTTATTCAAACAAATCAAAACTCAAGAATGCATATAGAAACACTGGTATGTTCAAAACTGCCAAACATGCGGTTGTGCTGCAGTTAATTAAATAATAACTCAAAGATGCTGTTGTCAATTTGCTCTCCGGCTAGGGAATTTTCCAAGAGCACAGCAGTCAGAAAAAATGCTGACAGTCAAATCACTGATGGAAAGATTTGACACAGCAGAGCTTGACGAAATGCTGATACATATAAGAGCTCATGTTATAACAACATTAAAGGATGAAGTGTCCACCCATCCTCTATCGCTAGAGTTCACTACATTTTAACGTATTTTCTATTGTCATCAGAAAATGAAGTGGAGAGTTCCAAAGTCCTGGAAAGATGATGGGTTATAGTAATAAAAACATAGGAAAACACAACTGTGAAGTGAAGTGAAGAGAAGATAATTTGACTATTTATGCCATGCTGTAATGGGCTTGAAGTACTGAGAGATAAAGCATGTTAGCCATTGTGTTATCATGTTGTTTCACAAAGGCTGTCATAAAATAAGACGCAACAATACCATCATGGTTGGTGCTTTTGTAAAGATTAAGAAAAAGAAAGATGAGGTACTTCCAGTCCCAGTGCTTGGGACCCACTGCCCTGCATGTTTCAGATCTTTCTCTGCTTCTATACACGCAATTCTGATAAATTAATTACCTTATTTGCTTTTCACCAGGTTCTAGAAGCCCATTAATAGCCTATTAATTTGAGTCAGGTGTTTTGAAGCAGGGAAACATCAAACATCCATCATTAGGGATAAATCATCTGAACTGTGATTTTTCTCAGACATGCTTCATTAATGAAATCCTGCAGGAAAAAATACAGTTAGCAGGATAAAAATGAACTACTCCAATACTATTGCTCCACTAGCTCATTGACCTCACTGAACCACACAACACATGAATGACAGGAGAGCAGGCTGGGAACCACTGACGTTAAGAATCCAATAAGCTTTTATCATACTGCCATGTACTTAGATATTTTCATTTTATTCCACTTATTCTGGAAACTTTCTTAGTAAAATAGAATGTTTTACTTCAGCCAAACAAACTTCCAAACATACAGAACATGATGCAAATTCCTGTTTCTAAACATCATCATCCTTCTCATCACCCTGAAATCATTCCACCATAAAAAATTGACCAATCATGTACCTTAGGAAAATGATAAACAAGGAAGCTTTTGGAAGCTGTGAAAAGAAATTAAACAAATATTGTATCAAATGCAAAGTTATTATATTTTTTTTTTTTTTGTTTGTTTGTTTTTTTATATATATAAAGTTTAAATGCCACACTTCCATGTGTAGCACAAATTTTCCCATCAGCTTACATATAATACACACAATGGAACAGACTCATCTGGCAGCTTTGGCTTTGCCATCCTTGGATCTGTCTCTCACACCCTTGCAGGTAGAATCTTGCAAGAAAATTATACAAGTGAGGGAAGAAAAGAGGCACATTGGCATAGTATAGGCTCTATCAGCCCAAACATGCTGGAAAAAGCCCATCCAGGTTTTTTTCAGCCTGTGGAATGCCGGCTTTATCCAGATGAAGTAATGTAGCACGGTCTAGTTCTCCCTAATAAATGTTTCTATTCCATCTGTGATTTAACTGGTATGTTATTTCCACAATGAAAATCAGGCTGCCATGGCACAGATGGTCAAAACAGTCTTTCAGTTCTTTGAATAAGAGAATGTTTCGATCTGCCCCTCCTGATTGTGCACTTACTTGACATGCTGATAGCAACTTTTATCCTCAATCACACTTCTTTCTACAGCAAAGACGACTATTTAATATCAACTCATGTATAAACTGTTCTCTTCACCAAACAGTGGCTAAGCTAGAAAATGTTTCCTGAGAGGTCAAACAATTACTCTGACTGCAGTGGCACAGAAACAGATGTCTGGTTTTGTTTAGCTTTGTTTTGTTTTGTTTGTATCGCACATAGCTGTTGGGTATATACTGTTATTTCAGTCCATTCTTACTTATTTGCATAGGTATAGCTTTCATGCAAGAGTATTCTGTTTTTGCTTTCTTATTGTGAATCTATAAGATGTAGATACGCTTGACTTTCCCTAGATCCTTTATTCTGCAGTCCCTAGTATTAAAAACACAGTCCATTAGTGGTTTGGGCTTAAAGATGGAAGTGGGGCTGGGAAGTATTGTTTTTATGGAATAGACATTTTTATAGAATACAAAAGTATTGTTAGCGGCTGTAATATCAAAGTTATATCACATACTTTTTAGGAACTATATACTTTTCAAGAAGAGGCACAAATGAAACACATTATTATCTGCTGGAAATCCTACAGCTTCTAAAAAATGGGATATGCAAAAAATGTCCCCATGTGGTGTATTTGCATGAGGGAAGATATGTATATGGAGGTAATTACTTTCGAAGAATATTTTACCACCAGCAGTCATTAAAGCAGCTTCATATGCAGAGTACAAATGGTGTACATGACAATAACATTTGGAAAAATTACATCTTGCCCCAACCACATCCCTTTTCTTATAGTCTAACCAAGTAATATTAATTTCTAACCCTAATGAAATGAAAACAATCAACCAACTGACTTCAAAATTATATGTTTTGTCTGAGGTGCCTATATGTAACCAACAGCAACCTCTAAAATGCCAACCATCTCAGCGACAGTCACACTGTCAGAAGAGTGGATATAAGCTCAAAACACGATTGCTTTTGTTTTATTTTTTTTTATTTTTTTTTTTTTCCTTTGTTGTCTAAACCCAACCAGGAAGTGAGAAAAGTGTTTTTGCAAAGTTTTGCCATGTTGCTGAAGTTGGTCTCAATCTCACGCCTTCTAAAGTCCAGTGGTTTTAAAACACAGCTTCTAGCGGCTCCGCTTCTTTCTCTTAATCTTCACTGTGTACCTTGTTAAATTATAGACTTAATAAAGAAATCTGGTGTGGTGTGCAAATATTTAAATGATGCACATTTCCTTTATGGTGCTCATAGAGGCATTACTTTAAATGACAGAAAAATGAGTTGTATTAAAAGCTATGGACAAATGATTCGTTCGACCGTTACAGTGTGCAGACTTGTTGGCACAAGTTGTTTTTGGTTGCTAATTTTGTGTATCCCTGAGTGATTTCATCTGTATCATGTTGTCCAATTAGTAATGAATATTTATACCCCATTTCTTCCCTCTGATGGTTGATAGCCCATCCATCTTTCCGTGACTCCTAACTACATGGTCTTTTCTCATTTCTCTATTTTGAGCCACCTTGTCTCTTCTCTCCTTCATGCCTCTGACCTGCATATCAATCTTAACACACTATATTAAAAGGGATGTCTTGATTTCAAAATTTATTTGGAGGAAATAAGCAAAAAGAGTAAAGCATTATATGCACATGTTTACACTTTCCTGAAAACCTTCTATTAATAGTAACCTTTAAATAGATATGTGTAATGTCACCTTGGGATTTGATATAAAGGTTTTTGGGTACTAAAGAAATAAACACCATAAACAAATATCTGTTGCCATGTCTAAGGTGCAAGAAGCAAAAACATTTCTGTTTAGGTATAATAAGACACAAGTCTCCTTGTTTGATGTATAATTTGTTTCCCTCTTAAGCTGTCCTGTCTCTTTCTTTTTTGCTTTACTTGTTAGCAATTTGTTTGGATTTAACTGCAATCAGTGCATCCACCCCTTTGTTCAGTTTGCCCCCTTGCCAGTCAAAGCTCTATTAAAGTCACTTTTGTTTTAGCATCCCGTCAGTGTTTACACTTCTCTTCCTTAAAGTGAAAGCCTAACAAAACTTAACAAGGTTTGTTGGATCCACAATAAAATGTGTCCAAAGCTAGCAGTATCTCTCTTAGTAGCACTGGTTTCCTGGATATAGCTTAGACGGCTGATATAAAATGGTTACGTTTAAAAAAAAAAAAAATAGAAAGTACTGCTAGTGGCTGTAGATATCATGGTTATAAATACAAAAGAGAAGACAAGATTTTAACATCCCTACATGTACATCTGCTGCTCAACCCACAGCTCTTGAGAGATAAGAAAAGCAGAATCTTTCAACTACAGTCCCTTTTTACGTGAAAATTACTGATTACTTTATAGTTTTGTTCAACAGTAAAGCCATAGTGTCCAAATTATGAGGAAAAAGTATAAGGAAACACAGCCTTGATGCAAGGGTTCTCAGTACAGATGGATTGTTTTCTAACAGACAGAGGCCACCCTTCTACCTCCATCTTCACAGATGAATAATAGCACTAAATAATGAGAAAAGACAGCCAGAGGGGATTGAAACAACTCAAAGAGCAATGCCATTAATCAGTGACAGAGAAGACAATTCATGTTAGGTAAACACACTGCGTTCAGGTACGTATAATGACTGTGGGCAACAGGCAAAGACAAAGAGGGATGTCCAATCTGGCTTTAGGCAATTTTTAACGAGAAATACACAAAAGACCAAACTGTTTTTGGTGGATTTTTCCCAACATTTTCTGTCTCTTTGACTAGTAACAAGCAAAGCTCTAAAAATCCTCTGGCAGACCAAAATTAGAAGGAAAATGGGAAGAAATTGCAAAAAGCCTGCTGATTATGCTGTCCCAGAGGTTAAAAAAGAAATATAACTACAACTCAGCAATTCAAACTCTACTAGTATTAGACATGACGATAGAGTAAGGAGTGTTTGGAGCTCTATGTGCTACTCAACTGTGTACAATTAATAATCTCTTAGCCATGAGACACCAATAAAAGAGTAATTGCTCAAAACCTCTGCTGACAAAAATAGTTGATCATTGTTAAAAGATAGATTTCATGGTACTTTTTTAGCCCTGTAGGGGGATCAAAAGGTTAGAATGATCAAGTTAACATTCTATGCAAAAGACTCCATAGCTTTTTTTTTTTTTTTAGTGTTACACTTAGAAAGATGAGCCCACGCTGATGTGCAAGTTACCCTTTAACACCCATACCAGGCCTTTGGACTGTCAGCTGATAAGAGCCTGGATGGTTTCATTCCCCTTTCTCCCTGGGGACGCAGCATCCATGTTTTCAGAAGTTAATTCACATTTTTAATTCGTCAGACCACAGGACAGTTTTCCACTGTGCCTCACTCCATCTTAAATGACTTAAGGCTCAGAAAAAACTGTTTAGTTTCTGAATCTTCTTTATATATGGGTCTGGATGTGAATGTTTTAACTTACATTTATGGATGCAGTGAGAAACTTTGTTCAGTGACAGTGGAGTTCAGAAGAATTCTTTAGCCTATGCATTGATTTATACTACAGAATTGTCTACTTTTAATGCTATGTTTCTTGGAGATAGCCATGCAGTATTTATTTAAGGCCTTGCCCACTGCATACAGAGAATGAACTGGGCTGTTCTTCAATAATTTACTTGTGAAAGACTTGTGCTGTCAGAAAAGCTCTTTTTTAAACAAACTGTAAAATATGCAGACAATTAAAATTAAGTATGGACCCTTATAAAATTCTTATTCCTATCTGTCAGTTGTGACCCTTAAAAATGTAATAAATTATTTCTTTATTTATGTTTTATTTATTTTACTTTTTTAAGCATTTGAATAATGTCATCAGCGGTAAAATGTGTAAAGACTCTGCTTGACTTGGATAAATTTCAGACACACCAGTTGTTACCAACTCCCAGTTTGGGTTCGGCAAACAGACACCGACTTCCGACCTTTAACATTAAGTTTAAAATGTTACTTTTGATAAAAATTAGGGCTGGTTTGGTGACCCTTAGTTATACTACTCTAGGCTACGGACATATTCACACCAGGATATGCTGGGGGACTCGGTTCCATTGGGTAAAGAATTCTGAAACACATTCCTTTGGTTTGGTAGTAGTACAAAATAGTACAACAACCACTTGCTGGGAGCGAAATTCCAGAAATGACCACTAAAAGAATACAAACCAGCCTCATCAACTGGCCAGGACCAAAAACTAATATCCTTCGTTTTCAACCAGCTCATTAATTGTAAATAAACAATGGAGCAATACTAAGTTTAGGTAGTCTTGAGGTTTCTCTTTTTACTTTGGTGTTCGAACTTAATACAGCAGGAAGCATTAAACCGAGACCACAATTCACCTCTTTGGTCTGCACAATATTATGAATGAGTTATTTATTTATTTATCAATTGGCTTATATGAATTTCCCTTATATAAACTGGACTATATCTTCATGTTCAAAGCCTCAGGGACCCCCATATGTTCATTGGGGGACCCTTTTGGGGGTTCCCGGACCCCTGGTTGGGAACCACTCCATTAGAGCATATTCACTGTGAAGCATTCAGTTTTTACATGGGATTCACATTTTTTTTCTGTGACTCACACAGCTTGTCTTCTACATTCTTTTTTTTTACCGTACCCTATGGCTCAATGACAGAATTGGCTAAAAAAAAACTACTTATTTTTGTTTTTGCCTTATTATTTGTGAGAGGTTCCAACAGTTGCTCTTTAAGGTACTGGAAAAATTTTCTAATGTTTTCTAACCTGGCTTCAATTGTTTGAAATGTTTTGGTGTCATCAAATCCAAAATTAGCATCTTTTTATTAGGGTCCGAGCCATACAAAGTATGGCGAGACCCTATTGTTCCTGAAATGTTTATTATTAGGCCCGAGCACCGAAGGCGGTGCGAAGGCCTATTGTAATTGCTCCGTTTCTTCCTTATTCTTCTTCTTCTTGTCAAAAGTAAATTGCATTTTAAGGGACCTGAACATGCGCGAAAACGCGCCTAATTTTGCGTACCCCCCCAAGGGAATGTGTAAATTTACGTATTTTATGGTGCTCGGGACTGTTCGGGCAAAATTGAATGAGAGCGCCACCTATTTATGATGCCCCGCCACTGCACGTCATCAATCTTTATGAAAAACGCTACATGTATTCCAAATGTTTGGGCGAACAAAAAATCCTCTTGGAGTAACAGCCTAAAACAAACAGGAAGTCGGCCATTTTGGGTCAAAGTCGCCATTTTGGCGTTTTACTGACATTTTCAAAATCTATCTCCTCCCAGAGATTTCTTCGTACTGCTACCAAAATAGCTCAGGATGTCCAGAAGACATGTCTCTTTAAAAGTTATTGAAAGTTTTCTAATAGGAGAAAGGGCATGGAGGGGGTGGGGCCTCAAAATTTGACGTCTCGCCGTGAAGAACGAAAGTGATATAACTTCCACATAAAACAATGTATCTGAACCAAAATGGCCATGTATGATGCCAGTCCCATCCTGAACACATCTACATGTCAATATTTGGGTTATGAATTGGCCACGCCCCCTGGCGACAGAAAGTCATGGTTTTTACTTGGAGACCGACTTATCTGAAGTTTTGGACACAACCAGGTCCAAACTGGGTCAGACAGCAGAAAATAAGTTGGTGATGATATCCAGTGAAAACTGTTGCTCTACGCTGCAGGGCGAGACCGTTGCGCCATGGCGAACTTCGATAAGACGCCATGACATCATAAATCACTATAAATCCCTCAATTCTGATCCAATCCCCATCAGACTTGCAGGGATTAATCAGGGTCCGGCCCTGAACAGATTCATATCACCAATTCTGGTCTAGCCCTAAGCCCCACCCACTTTCAACAGGAAGTGCTTTTTTTCAGACGCCGGGGTCCATCCCCTCAGGAATGAAACTTACACACTTGAAACTGCTTCACAACAGGTCAAACCCTTTCATGATACCACAATAAAAATCTCAAGTTCCTTCGCCAAACGTAACCATGGCGAATAGTGGTCCGACGCCATCAAACAGGAAGTACTTGTGACTGACCCATTGTAACGTTGATCTCCACCAAACTTGGCAGGAAATAACGCGGTCAGGCCTGGAACTCAGCCACATTGACATATGCTGGAAAAATTGCAATACGGCTCTATAGCGCCCTCTACAATTATTTAATTGATCATATCTGCCCACTACATTGAGTGATATTGCTGAAATCCGGTATATTGATAGAACGTGGGAGGATGTACAAAAAAGCCTCTTGGACCTATATGATAACTTCAACAGGAAGTCGGCCATTTTGAAAAAAGTGTCATTTTTGCGGTCATCTTTGCATGTTTCTTTGCCCTGGATTTGAACGAACTCCTCCTACAGATTTTATTGTATTTACCTCAAACTCAGTCTGAACACTCCAGAGGCATGTGTGGTCTAAAGTTATTGAAAATTTTCTAATAGGAGGTGGCGTTCAACAGCTGCGCCTCATCAAGTTTTGATGTTTGGCCATCAAGCACGGAATCCATTTTTCCTGAAATACAACGCTCATTCTGTACCAAACTGCACATGTTTCACTTCAGTTCTATGCCGACCACATCTACATGTCCAGATGTTGTTACCTGGACAATGCTCAACGCTGCATGGCGAGACGGTGGCGCCCTGACAAAGTTGGATAAGACGCCATGACATCATTAGTCAGTATAAATCCCTGAATTTTCATGCTATCACCATAACACTTACAGTGACTACTCAGGGTCTGCTCCTGAACAGATACATAGAACTACGTCTGGTCTTGGCCTAAGCCCCGCCCACTTGAAACAGGAAGTGCTTTTCTCAGACACCGGGGTCCCTCTCATCAGGGATTAACCTCACACCCTCAAAAGTGCTTGAGATCAGGTCAAACCCTTTCATGATACTACAGAAAAAAACCTCAAGTTCCTTGGCTAAGCAAAACCATGGCGAATGGCGTCCACCGCCACGAAACTGGAAGTACTTGTAACTGACCCAATGTACTCCAGATCTCCACCAAACTCGGCAGGGAGGACAGTGGTCAGGCCTGGAACTGATTCAAATGGACATATGCTGGTTATGTGGCTCTATAGCGCCCCCTATAAATATTAAATCTATCGGCTCCAACTTCTGCTTTGACTAACATTGATGAAATGTGGCATATTTATAGAACATGTCAGGAAATACAAAAAAGCCTCGCATTGTCCTGATGTTGTCAACGCCATAGCCCCGCCCCCTGGGAACAGGAAGTCCCATCATTTTAACCCTTTATTATTTGTCAAACCGATTCGTCCTCATTAATATCATCCTTCATGAACTCATGATTGAAAACAAACTGACTTCTTGCAGCATCATGATTAAAATAGCTTCCTGTTCTGCTGGAGGGAGGCTGCTGGCTGATTTGGCGGTGCAATAGGCCGAAGCGGCGCCAGAGGTGCGAGGGCCTCCAACGCTGCTTGCAGCTTTAATTATTATTATTATTCTTCTAAGAACTTTGAGCCCAAATATCACTGCCTAAACACCCATGAAAAGTTGTGAAACTTTGCACACACCTCAAGCCCGGCGAAAATTTCGATATTCTAAGGTCCGCATACACTTCAATACAAAATTGGCTCAACAGCGCCACCTAGAAAAAAATAAAATCCCCGAATGAATGGGGTCACGAAAGTCTACTTCGACGTAGGAACACGGAACTCGGCACACACGTGTACCACCCTGAGTCGAGCAAAAAAGTCAATCGAACACCTGTTGCCATGACTACGGGGTGCCCGCCATCTTGGCCTGTACGGCCATTTTTTTGCCATTTTTTGCACTTTACACACATCGTATTTGAACGAACTAGTCTGAGGGGATTCATGCGAGTGACGCCAAACTTGGTGGGAAGCTTCCTGACAAGTTGGGGATCAAACGCTATTCAAATCTTTCTAATAGCAGAAAGAGTGTTACCGTGGTAACCAACGAAAAAATGCCTTCTCGCCATGAAACACGGTTTGCTCATATCTCCATAGGAATACATGGGAACTGCACCATACTTGACAGGATTCATACAGGTTGGGTCCTTAACGCATTACATCACCTGTTGTCATGGCAACATAGCATGTAAGCTAGCACATTAGCATGCTAGCAAATAATGCTAACCAGGTATTTCAACATTTCACATTCTCAGCTGGGTCTTTTACCATGTTACCTACCATGTTAACCGGCTACCTACCATGCTAGGAACAGCTGTATGACTCGGGTGGCGGGGTCCAGGCCGCTCGGACCCGATGGATGCCGCTTGCGGCTTTAATTATTCTTCTCCTCCTTCTAAGCATTTCGAGGCCAAATTTGACCCCCTAAACACCCATGAAAAGTTGTGAAACTTGGCACACACATCAAGCCCGGTGAAAAATTTTATATTCTAAAGTCCGCATTGACTTCAATGCAAAATTGGCTCAACAGCGCCACCTACGGACACAAAAATTCCCCAAATGAATGGGGTCCCGAACGTCTACTTCAACATAGGAAGACGAAACTTGGCACACACGTGTAACATGCTGAGCCGACCAAAAAATTCAATAGAACACCTGTTGCCATGGCAACGGGGCGCCCGCCATCTTGGCGTGTGCGGCCATTTTTTTGCCATTTTTTGCACTTTACACACATCGTATTTGAACGAACTAGTCTGAGGGGATTCGTGCGACTGACTCCAAACTTGGTGGGAAGCTTCCTGACAAGTTGGGGACCAAAAATTGTTCAAATCTTTCTAATAGCAGAACGCATGTTACCGTGGCAACCGACGGAAAATGACCTTCTCGCCATGAAACACGGTTTGCTCATATCTCCATGTAAATACATGGGATCTGCACCAAACTTCACAGTATTCATACTGGTGACACCCCAAGTGCAGCAAAGAAGTCAATCGAACAGCTGTTGCCATGACAACGGCGTGCCCGCCATCTTGGATTTCACTGCCATTTGAACGAACTAGTCTGAGGAGATTCGTGCGACTGACTCCACACTTAGTGGGAACCTTCCTGACAAGTTGGGGAACAAACGCTATTCAAATCTTTCTAATAGGAAAAAGCCTGTAACCGTGGCAACAGACCGAAAAAGCCTTCTCGCCATGAAACACGGATTGCTTATATCTCCACAGGAATAAATGGGAACGGCACCAAACTAGACAGTATTCACACACGTTGGGTCCTTAACGCATTACACCACCTGTTGTCAGGGAGACATCGGGTGGCGGGGTCCAGGCAGCTCGGACCCGATGGATGCCGCTTGCGGCTTTAATTATTATTATTATTACTATTATTATTATTATTATTATTACTATTATTATTATTATTATTATTATCACTATTATTATTATTATTATTATTATTAATATTATTACTATTATTATTATTATTATTATTATTATTACTATTATTATTATTATTACTATTATTATTATTATTATTATTAATATTATTATTATTATTATTATTATTATTACTATTATTATTATTATTACTATTATTATTATTATTATTACTATTATTATTATTATTATTATTATTACTATTATTATTATTAGTATTATTACTATTATTATTATTATTATTATTATTATTATTACTATTATTATTATTATTATTATTATTATTATTACTATTATTATTAGGGTCCGAGCCATACAAAGTATGGCAAGGCCCTATTGTGGTTGAAATGTTTATTCTCCTTCTCCTCCTCCTCCTAAGCATTTCGACGCCAAATTTGACCCCCTAAACACCCATGAAAAGTTGTGAAACTTGGCACACATGTCAAGCCCGGCGAAAATCGGATATTATAAGGTCCGCATACTATTCAATGCAAAATTGGCTCAACAGCGCCACCTAGAGTCACCAAAAATCACCACATGAATGGGGCCCAGGAAGTCTACTTCAACGTAGGAAGACGAAACTCGGCACACACGTGTACCACCCCGTGTTGACCAAAAAACTCAATGTAACACCTGTCGCCATGGCAACAGGGTGCCCGCCATCTTGGCGTGTGCGGCCATTTTTTTGCCATTTTTTGCACTTTACACACATCGTATTTGAACGAACTAGTCTGAGGGGATTCGTGCGATTGACTCCAAACTTGGTGGGAAGCTTCCTGACAAGTTGGGGACCAAAAGTTGTTCAAATCTTTCTAATAGCAGGAAACGTGTTACCGTGGCAACCGACGGAAAACCGCCTTCTCGCCATGAAACACGGTTTGCTCATATCTCCATAGAAATAGATGGGAACTGCACCAAACTTGACAGGATTCATACCTGTGACACCCCAAGTCCAGCAAAGAAGTCAATAGAACACCTGTTGCCATGGCAACGGGGTGCCCGCCATCTTGGATTTAACTGCCATTTTAACGAACTAGTCTGAGGGGATTCGTGCGATTGACTTCAAACTTGGTGGGAAGCTTCCTGACAAGTTGGGGACCAAACGCTCCTCAAATCTTTCTAATAGGAAAAAGCGTGTAACCGTGGCAACCGACGGAAAAATGCCCTCGCCATGAAACACGGTTTGCTTATATCTCCATAGGAATACCTGGGATCTGCACCAAACTTGACAGGATTCATACTTGTGACACCCCAACTCCGGCATTGATGTCAATAGAACACCTGTTGCCATGGCAACGCACTGCCCGCCATCTTGGATTTCACTCCCATTTTAACGAACTAGTGTGAGGGGATTCGTGCGACTGAGTCCAAACTTGGTGGGAACCTTCCTGACAAGTTGGGGACCAAACGCTCCTCAAATCTTTCTAATAGGAAAAAGCGTGTAACCGTGGCAACTGACGAAAATGCCCTCGCCATGAAACACGGTTTGCTTATATCTCCATAGGAATACGTGGGATCTGCACCAAACTTGACAGGATTCATACTTCTGACAACCCAAGTCCAGCATTGATGTCAATCGAACACCTGTTGCCATAGCAACAGGGTGCCCGCCATCTTGGATTTCACTGCCATTTGAACAAACTAGTCTGAGGGGATTCGTGCGACTGACTCCAAACTTGGTGTGAAGCTTCCTGACAAGTTGGGGACCAAACGCTCCTCAAATCTTTCTAATACAAAAAAACTTTACAGCACCTGTTGTCATGGCGACATCGGGTGGCGGGGTCCAGGCAGCTCGGACCCGATGGATGCCGCTTGCGGCTTTAATTATTATTATTTTTTATATTGTTTTAACCCCTTTAAATCTATGTTGACAGTAACAGAAAGTGCTTTCCTGCTTACGTTGTATCAGTGGCCTGATTTGACTCATGCATCTCACTTTCTGTCATCACCAATACGGTTGGATTTAAAGAATTGATGACGTACAGATCACTGCCTCCTGCTTTTACTTACTATTCTATACACATACTCTAGTTTTTCTTTTATTACCAATACTTCTACTTCAGATTGTTCATTTTACAATGCAACCTAAATTAATATCTCATTGGCTGTGAGCTTGTGTATAATCTACAGAGCTTGATGGAAGGTTTTACTCAGTATGAGCGACTGCTCAGTCCTGTGTCACACACCCCTGTGTTATTGTCCTAATATGTCTAGCCCCACAGCCCCCACCCCTAACATAACTTTACAGCTTCTCAACTATAAAAAAAAAACAACAAAAAAGAATCACATCACCCCACTCTGTCAGACAGTCAGCCACTCCTCCCTCTTTGCTTGGCGCACCAAACAGAAAAGACTGAGAGACAGAAAATGGAGATGGGAGGGAGGAAAAGGGCAGATGTATCTTGAGGGAGGTGAAAAATATTAAAGACTTTCAAGTAACATCTCCATCTCTTTATAGTAGCCTCCAGCTCTTATAAACATTGTAGAAATCTGACTTACAGTCAAAGGTTCACTGATAATTACATTTGATGTGGTAGACTGTAGGGAGGCTGTAGAGGTTGCACCTTGGGATTTTAAAGTAACACTGATTCAGTGCCTACAAAAATCAGACCTGGGGCCTGAATCACAAGTTGAACAGCCACGGTTCATCCTTTCACCTCGACAGAGGTGTTGACCCTGTGGAGAGGTTAGACTGAAATCAAAAAGATTAAATGTTTTCAATGTTTTAGTTTTTGTCCAGACTTATGAATATAATCTTTGAAAATTGATTATGAAAAATAAGAAATTGAACAGTGCACAGGTAATAGAATTCCCTACAGGACATTAATTTGCATTCCAATTTCTAAAATATCATTTGAATGGTACAGTATCTGTGTGGATAGATTATAAAATCATTTCAACTCCCTGAATACTTATACAATGGTGTTACAGGAATACCCCGCTGCTGAAAATGAACGGATTGGCTGTTTGCCATAACCACAACTGCACTTATAAAAGAGAGGCACCTGATGCTAACATGGAACAAACATGACTAAGAGTGTTGGAAGAGACAGGAACTCTACAAAAGAAAACATTTAATGGGAATCCGAGGAGTAAAAACTTGACAGACTGATGAAGAATTGTAAGGAAAATTACTTAAATAAGGATTAATGCTAAGGGGACTTTATGTTGATAAAACTCAGTACAGCTGGCCTAACTAACATTGGGCCAGCCGGCCACTCAACAGAGGCAGCTTAGTGTAGGTGTTTAGTGTAGGTGACACTATATAACGTTGTCTATTTATCTTTGTCCATATACTGATGCAGCTGTTTCTTGCTGGACCTGACTGCATCACTAAAAAAAAAAAAAAAATCTCCATTCAATCTTTTGTTAAACCTGGCTGAGATAACATCTCCAAAAGAAAAGAGCAGGAAGCGGACACACAGACTACATTTTTCTACACTTTGTCCAGACATAGTTTTCATCTGATCTATCATTTCTCGTTTGGTCTTTCTATTTTCTTTCTCCTTCTAACACATAGGAAATACTGCTCTAATATTGATCACTGTGTTGAAGTATACATTTTTTTATTATTAAATGACACTTTCTGAAAGTTTTAATGTGTCTACTTCATAATGTGATTCCTCCTAATATTTGCCCGCTTTGTAATAAGACAAGCAAACAACCACACCCCCACTGCCTGCCCAAGCACAAGTCCCCTGCCTCCTTTCTCTCATTGTCGAGCAGCATGATGTTAGACGGGTGCTCAGGACAGTAAACCCTGGGGAAGGTGCTGGGCCTGATGGTGTGCCATGCAAGGTACTCAAGGTGTGCACTGATGAGCTTTCATGTGTCTTCACCATCTTCAACCTATCCCTATCACAAGCCATGGTCCCATCCTGTTTTGAAATCATCCACTATCATCCCTGTTCCACAAAAACCTGTCATAGATGGCCTCAAGGATTACCACCCTGTAGCTTTAACACTGGTCATCACAAAGTGCTTTGAGAGGCTGGTTAAACATCACATTAAGGCCTGTCTCCCTCCTGGCATGGACCCACATCAATTTGCAGCTCTGTGTGCTAACAGATCTACTGAAAAGGCCATAGCCACAGCTCCACACACTGCTCGATGCCATCTGGAACTGCAGGGAAGCTTTGCATAAATGCTGTTCATAGACTACAGCTCAGCCTTCAATACAAACGCAGACATCCTGGTCCCCAAACTGTCTTGCTTGTCTTGCCTTCCCTCACTCACCTGCTCCTGGATAAAAGACTTTCTGACAAATTGCCACCAAACAGTGAACCTCGGCTCCCGGTGTTCCTTCTCCTGTACACATCAGCATTGACCAGGTAGAAATACACCCCACTTTTAAGGTCCTGTTAGGTCTTTTGGCGTTTTCTCAGTGACCAGATATCTTGGAAGAGATCTGTACTACAGAGTGCTTCTATGTTTTCTAAATTTACTTTAATGGCAATCTATTTTCTTTTTAAAAGTTCAGCTTGACCTTAATGCATTTCTTTTGCATTCCATGATTTCTTGTTGACATGCTGATCAACTTCACAGGTTCCAGGACAACCAGTCACCAAGTTCAAATGAAAGGCTTTATACCTTTATACAAAAACATAGATAATAAATGCCACTCTCTAATTGTGTCGATTGGAACTGAAAAGCTTGCTGCACTTCTTGGCTTAGTCGATCATCATTTCTACAGAACTCCTTGGATAGCAAAACAGTTTCAGTGAGTCAGAGTTGAACTAGATTTCCCACCAGCAGTACCAGCACGGAGTGGCTTTGATTGACCAACAAGGGAAAAGCGAGGTTCACTGACACTTCTGTGAGAGACTAATAAGGTCCAAGGCAGGCATCGTCCCCTTTTCAAACATTAAATGGGTTTGTTGGCAGGTTGCTGCTGTTCAGCAAGAGGCAGAGTGGTTTAGACACACTGCTGGAGGGACACTAGAGTGTCACAGTCATTCACAGTCTGATTTCTGGGTTCCAGTTCAGGAAAACATCCAATTGGGAATCACTTATGAAGTGTCTGGTGATAACAAGCTGGCCTAAGGATTCTATCAGGAGCAGAGAGATTCATGCGTTTTTTTCCCCAAGTTACTGGCAATATACTGATGAGCCACAACATAAAGATGTTCATAAAAGATTTTGTGGTGTGGTGTTTTGTCATCATCTAGGGTGTACTTGGTCCATAACAATGTCGAAATTGGTAGTAAGTGCCACCAAAGCCACGACTCAAGTTTTTTTTAGCATTGCATCAAAACAAGATGAATATATTCACAAAGGAAAATGAGAATGCAAGTCACAGCTTAAAGAGATTTCTTATTATTTGCAGGGCTTGAGAGCACATTTGACTGTATAGTCTGAATTCCAGATCTATTTACAATACTAATCCTCATTGTGGTCAGGTATCCAACTTTATTCTTTATATATTTTTCGTAGTCGAAAAGACGGGTGCTGAAAGGAAAATCCTAAATGTCTTGTAAGGATACGTAAGTTTCTCTCCCATCCTCCATCCTCGAGCTATATTTATATGTAAATACAAAGTCTCTTTCTCCTCTTTTCTAAAATGTCCTTCTAAAATAGAATCATGTAAAAATGGTTTTATCTGATAAACATCCTATATGTGAGTATGATGCAGCTTTCATCCAAAACAAATTGATGAACACTTTTTGTTTAGTGGAGCAGAGAGCCATTTTTGGGGCGTTTTAAAAGTGGTCACAAAAAAAGAATGACGTTGAAATGAAATACTGAATGATATAATGAAGACATCTGAGCTCCATATTACTAGAGCCACTTCTATATAAGCTCTGTGTTAACATAGACCATATCATTGTATTGGATGGTTAGAAAGAAGGTAGTCATTCAGCAAAGAATTGGATAAATTTAAATGAATTTTAAAGTGTTTGGCTAGAGAAAAAAATGTTATCAAGATATACTGTGCAAATAAGAGAATCTGTACTGATATGACTGTACTAACAGTTATTGAAAATATCCAGCAACAGCTTATGTGTATCATTCTAAGTAGATATTAGCTGCAGATCTATCATAGCCTTGCCATTTCACATACATGCTCCATTCATTCACAGATGTCATGAAAGTTGTTTTTGATGGATGCCTGTCTGCCTGGCTGACCTGAATTTGCCATTTGGAGTCCCTGGCTGATTTGCAGCACACAGAGGGCAAGAGATAGATTGACTGAATTGTTGATTTGCTCACTTCACAGGGAGAGTTTGGATGGATAGAAAGATATAAAGGAGGAAGAGATGCAAAGAGACATGGCAGTCTCGGAAAACTCTTGCATCTCAGCTTGAAGTCCATCACGGCAAAAGAGATAAGCCTTTTTTTGAAAGTAAACTCAAGGGAGACAGAAAGGGAGGGGAGTCACAAAAGCCAGATTGGTTAGCAGATGAGGAGAGGCAAAGGGAGTGAGCATCACTGAACCAAAATAAAGTTGACTCTGGCTTCTTCAAAAGATGTTTAGTCAGCGTATACAAAGGCTTTTACATGAAAACTGCCCTGCAAAGGGAAACATTTCCAAAGTCTAACAACTCTCATTTCCAAAGTGAATTTGAGATGTAATTTACAGCCTTTATGTTCAAGTCTTTCTCCTTGTCACATGATGAATTCAAAATATCAATTCAGGCCATACGGACCAATTAAAAACATTAAAAAAAGAGTTAAAATCCAAACAATGCAGCAAGCAGTCTCATCACTATCGAACAGCTCTAATGCAGACTTAACGCCATGTTGAGTCTGCCTCAAGCACCTCTTGTGCTCGTGTCAGAGTCGTTGGGGCCGTGATTGGAGTGTCAGGCCAAAGTACAGCACAGCACTCCATAAGTAGCTAACTGGTGCTCCATTTGGGAACACTTAAGACTCTCCCTCTGCTAATTACATAGCTCTAATTAGCTTGCGGGTAGAATCCAGTAAATGCCTAATTGTCTATTGACATTAGGCAATGAGCTGCAACAAAACCCTCTATCTCTGTTACCGTATCGCCTCAACAGCAAAACTATAGGCTGCTGAAAGTGTCAGTCTTTGAGGTAGTGCATTTGCACAAATAGACACACAATAGAAAGAGAATGAGCATATTCAGTATTCAAATCATGACTTTTCAAAGTTAGAAAAGATGCAAGAGAATCAAGTATGTCAGACTTCAGCAGAAATATTGCCTCCGTCTCTATTTTTTCTTTGGCACTTTTTATTTCTTTGTTTCTTTATCAAATATAAATTCAATGAGTCTCACGGCTGTAAAATGTTAATTTTCAAATAAAACAATAATAAATATGAACTCGATGTTCAATACTGAGCTGCCAAATGACCCACGAATGACAGATAAAAGAACTGATTAACAATCAAGACTTACCCTTTCATTGCAGCAGATCCCATGGGCATGATCAAGAATCTCAATGAGTGATATTTTCTTTTTTTTGTACAGAGAAAAACAACACTCAACATGTAAGAATTTGTAGAATCTGCTTCTTTTGGTTTGGGACTAAGAACACTCTCAGCACTGATGTCTGCATTCATTCTAAAGGCTTGGAAAAATAATAAGGATTTACCCACAACCGAAGTTATTGATGCATGTTATGTATGCTCTCAATCCTCTACGCTGCAGGTTTGGCATTTGAAGAATCAGCAGTAGCACAGCAAATGGTCATCTTGTCAATGTAAAGATAGAAAACGCACACACACACACACACACACACACACACACACACACACACACACACACACACACACACACACACACACACACACACACACACACACACAAAAGAGGATGGAGCAGATTCATCAGGGTGGTTTGATGTGACATTTGCAGTGTTTGATGTTTTTATGAAAACAGGATTTAAGGAGTTATTCTCTTTCTTTCTACACAAGATAGGACACTGCTTGAACAAAGTTCTAAATCATCCCAACATGTTTCTTAAAAATGGGCTTTGCATACTGTCAATTTTAAATAATAGATGTGAATGAAACAAATGTTTGTTTTTTAGAATCTGTGCACCTTGAAAAGAAGAACTGTGCAATGAGAAAACTAATTACTTCCTCTAGGCTAAAAGTCTTTGATGATGAAATGTTGCTGAAATACTTAAGCACAGCATCTGCCATGCTACCTACCCTTTGATTAGCATTGACACTGGAGTATTTCAGCTTATAATATTTTTGTATAGCAGTTGTCAGTGAAAAGTCTTCTGCTTTCAAGTGTTGTTCTTACACAGCTGCATGAATCAAACTCTGAGAGCTGCAGATTAAAGTGAATAGGTGGCAAATATTAGCTGACTTAGATTTTTTGACAAATCCAGTCAGAAAGGTTTAAATTTCATCACCAACACCAATAACATGCAAACCATCTGTCTCGAGGGGAAGAATCTGGTGAATTTCAAGCAAATGATGTGAATATAAAAGCCCCCATTAGCTATTTCTGTAATTAGCATTTTAGTTTCTTAGCATGTGCTAGCAGGCATGTAAACTATGAATTCAAATCAACCACTGATCATATAAATTGTATTTGTAACATATCTTCTCCTTTAAAGTTAAATATAATTTTGCAAATTAATTTACACATTCATACTTGGCAGGTTAAAAAAATCCTAAGTTCTTATGACTTATGGACACTTAAATTTGTCATACCTTTTTAATAACAATCTGACACTATATCACACACTTCCTGATCACTGATATTATTTCATGTCACACAATCACTGTCATAAGTCACACAATATCTCGTATTGATAATTCATTTCATGCTTGTCATAAGTCACACACTGTCTATCTCATATTGATCATTTATTTAAATGGTTCAATCTCTTTGTTTATTTAGACTGCTGAGTAACCATGGACCATCTTCAATCAACTGGTCACTTTATATTTGTATTTGAATCATGTAAATTTTTTTGTAATATGTTCATTTTGTAGTATTAGTGCTTTTGTTCATTTTGTATGTCCTTTGTATATATTGTAGAACAAAAGAAAGACTAAAAACCTAGAAATAGACTATTTTTTTCATCTCTATACATCAGAGATGTTCACAAGTCTGTTTTTGCAAGTCCAAGTCAAGTCTCAAGTCTTTGACCTCAAATCCAAACCTAGTCACAAGTCACCTTTGGTTGTATTGAGAATCTGCCTTGCGGCTGGTCTGGTCTCCTTAGAAGACTGCATTATAATATACAAGGAATTTTAAATCTATGCTCACCCTTTATCTACCAGCACTAAGAAAAGCATTGATCTTTAGCTTAAACTGACAAAGGCCCTGTCCCGCTCCTCTGGATGATTTCTTTGCTTTACTGAATTTGAAAAAACCTGCTGATATAAATGGAAATTTATTAAATTAGTAATGCATTAGTATGCTCTCAACATAACTTATCCAATACTTTTTAATGTGAACCAAAATCCATCTGGGCCCATTGATAAATTTAAAATACTAATACTGCAGTTAATGTATATATATATATATATATATATATATATATATATATATATATATTTTTATGTAGAGAGGAGAGCCAATATGCCACCCTTTAGTGCAGGACTACCACCTGTCCTGCAAGTTATATGTTTCCCTGCAGCAACACACCTGATCTAAATGACAGCTTGCTGTCAAGTTTTGCACAAGCTTCTTAATGACCCATTAATAATTAGACTTAGGTGTATTGCAGCAGGCAAATGTGTAAAATCTGCAGGACAGTGCCTCAACAGGTCCAGAGCTGGTGATCCCTGCACTAATGCTTTAAAAATCTTAATATTAAAAGGGCTTGAAATAATGTTGTGAGATGAGTACATAAAATACTCATT
The DNA here is from genome assembly GCF_017639745.1 of Melanotaenia boesemani. Taxonomy (NCBI): domain Eukaryota; kingdom Metazoa; phylum Chordata; class Actinopteri; order Atheriniformes; family Melanotaeniidae; genus Melanotaenia; species Melanotaenia boesemani. The sequence goes on from NC_055703.1 coordinate 19,177,453, forward strand.
TTAAACGTTTTAAAATTAATACAAAATAAATAAATAATTAATTAAGATCTAGTATACTTATATGTCCAGTAAATATATTCCTAAATCATCAACAGCTTTAATAAACAGACCCAGAAAAACTGCATTGTTTACAGTGAGTCTGATCCCAGTTTAACGTGATTTAACAGTTTAACTGTTCAGCAAAATGTTTTTTTCTTCTTCTGAATCAGAGGAGCCAACAGGTGGACTTAACATTATTTTAGTAAAAAAGTAGTGAAAAGCTAACATTTACATCTCTATGGCTCTAAGCGCATTCCTAACATAGATGCTAACATTAGCTTCATATTACAGTGACTAACCTCTCCAGGTGTGGTGGATGTGGTGGATCCAGCAGTTTTTATACCACAGACATTCCAGTTTGCTGCTCATATACTTGTCCCTTTTCATCTATCTGGCTAGCAAGATAGCATATTTCTGCCACCACTTCTACTTTGGTGTCTCTAAATGGACAAAAAACTATGTATGTGAAGTGAGAGCCCTGTGAGTTTTAACACTCCAGCACCAGCTTTGTTTGATAGACACTAGAGCACTGTATGTGATAAATAACACCTTAAATGGCACATAGAAGAAGACAGTACACATGTACACAATTATTAAGACGTTACCTGTTGTGCAATCATCACTGCACCTGAGGCCACTGGAACCACTCACAGATGAAAACATGTTTATGCCTGGAGGAATTTTGGCCGTTGGTGGCCACCGTCCATTCACAGCATTGCTTGACATTTCAAGGTTTTCTGTGCCCATCTTTACCACTAGATGTCAGTAATTCTTACACACTATTCCTTTAAATTTACTTCTGTTCCTAACCCAGTCAAACAATGATTTTTTTTTTTTTTTTTCATTTTACTTTCAGCCTTGTTTACTGTCAGTGTCTTTACAGAGCTCACTTTATTTGCAATGACAAAACACTTAGATAAGAATATTGCCAAAAAAATGAAAGGAATAAAAGAAATCACCGATACTTCATTTGAAGTTAGGAGTATTGGAAAGATAAAAGCCTTTTTTTTTTTTTTTTACTTTGCTTTGCTTTGCATGACTATCTGTATCCAAACCCCTCAGGGTTTGAGAAGAAGATACCTTGATATCCTATGACATGAGTGATGTGTCGACCTTGACAGCATCATTATTTATTCATCAATATGTTTTTAAAGTTTGTTGCAGGTTTTTCTAATGCTCAGAAGCATTGTCCATGGCTGCCATTTGTTTGAGCAGGAATACAGGTTTTGTTTTTTTGTTTTTTTTCTGTGTGTGCTTATATTGGCTTGGTGCTATCCTTTGAGACCCAAACAACACTTTTACTAAAACAGAAACACAGCAACTCTGCAGAACCCAGGGGAGAGTTTCCTCGCTGTAGGTGTTGCTAAGGTGTTGCGGGCCTGGTGAAAACATTCTTGTCAGTCACCAGTCATGTAAGTTTACATAGTCACATAGATGTAAGAATGCTGTCTTTTGGGAGTTAACATACTGTAGATACAATCAGGTAAAAAAGTATTTGGCAGCCACTCCCTCCAAACACCCAGGCTGGAGAACCAGTCACCCAGCCTCTGGGTGGCTCTCCAGTCACCCAGCCACCTGGCACTGCTTCCCAATCCGCCCTCTCCGGCCGTACTCTGTTGGTGAAAAGCAGCACAGTGTCACTGCCTGTCCCGCTAATCCTCCGTCAGCACTCCTCGATCCTCCACCTGTCCCTGATCCTCACACTCCAATCAAGCCAACCTGTCACACCTGTTTCCCATTGATTCACACAGCACCTTATATTCCCCAGCACCACACTCACTCCCTGTCGGACCTTGATGTTCAAACCCGCATGGATCCCGTTCCTTTCCTGTACTCACTCCGTGAACCTCCATTCAGCCCTTCCATTGTCTGAGTAAGAGATTCCTTTCTGTTCTCCTTAATAATAAAGTTATGTTAACTTTCTCCCTGCCTCCGTGAGGTCCATGCTTAACACGCAGCTTTTCCCCTCTCGGGGCAAGCGGTGGGGATCCTCCCGCACTGAGCGAGGGACTTTGTGCATTTTCTTTCTTTCCAGCTTGCGCCCCTGGTACTCTAGGTGGGTACTCTAGGTGCAGTTTTTCTCAGCAGCCCGCAACAGTGAGACAGAGAATGTGGACAAAAAAAATATCAGGAAATCACACTGTAGGATTTTTAACATTTTTATTACATTTTAATATTTTGTACTGTAACCTCGGTTGGCAATGACAGAGGTCAAACGTCTCCTGTAGTTTTTGACCAGGTTTTCACACACGGTAGTTGGAATCTTGGCCCACTCCTCCATGCAGATCTGCTTTAGAGCTGAAATGTTGCGGAGCTGAAGCCTGGCAACACAGACTTTTAACTCCCTCCACAGATTTTCAATAGGGTTCAAATCTGGAGGCTGACTAGGGCACTCAAGAACCTTGAAATTTTTCTTGAGGAGCCACTCTTTAGTTGACTGGGTGGTGTGTTTGGGATCATTATCATGCTGGAAGACCCAGTTAAGTTCCATATCCAGAGATCTCACTGATGGATGTTTTTGGCCAAAATCTGTTGATACATGGCTCGGTTCATCCTGTCCTCAATAAAGACAAGCCGTCCTGTCCACTTAGAAGAGAAGCAGTCCCAAAGCATAACATTACCACCACCATATTTAACCTTGGGTATTGTATTTTATGGATACAATGCAGTATGTTTCACCCTCCAAACACAGCGAGTGGAGTTCATGCCAAAAAGTTTGATTTTGCTTTCATCTGACCTCAATGACTCAGTCCTTGGGTGGAACATCGAGATGGTCCCAGGCAAACTTCAGTCGGGCCAGACATGTGCTAGCTTAAGCAGCGGTACCCTCCGGGCAAAGGAGGACTTTAATCCATGATGTTGTAGCACTACCTTTTTGTGACTGTGGTCCCAGCTTTCTTCAGGTCATTGACCAGTTCTTGCCTCCTTCCTCACCATTCTCAGGATCATTCTTGTGAGGCACCCCAGGTCGAGGGAGATTGCCAGTCGTCTTGTACTTTCATTTTCGGATAAATGCCCCAACGGCTGACCTACTCTTACCAAGCAGCTTGCCAATTGAACAGTAGCTCATCCCAACCTTGTGCAGATCAACAGTTCTGCCCCTTGTGGCCATCGGAAGCTCCCTCGTCTTCGCCATTGATGAGAATGCTAGCTAGCTAGCTGATAACAAGTGTTTGTAATCAGCTAATCAGTACAATGCAGTGGAGGACAAAACGAAGAAAAATGTCAGTGATGGCCAGAATTCTTTTGCATTTGACATGCCAAAAACTTATTTTATGCATGAACTTATTAATAAACTGTATAAAACCATCAATGTAACCATGTAACCAGCAATGGATGATGGTCCAGTTGCACCAATAGATGGTTCTCATATTGGGAGGAAAAAGGTGCTCTAACATCTTTTTTAACTTACCAAAACTGTCATGGGAGGCCCAAGCAACTTGTCAAACAGTGTCAGATGGGAATTTGTTCTGTTGGAACAGGTGAGCACACATGCAAGGACTCACAACTATGTACAAAACACCACATGTTCCTTATGGAAGGAGCCAAATCTTTGTCAAAACTAACTGCAAGCTAGGTGGTTGTGTTCTGCAGCTACTGAGATCTAAAAACAGTAACATGCAGACAACTGCCAGACAGGAAAGTTAATGCTACTCATATGAAAAGGTTTATACCAACATATCAACATTAATCTGGTAAATCAAAATACCTAAACAGCTTTTATATAACCCCAAATCCAAAAAAGTTGGGACAGTGTGTAAAATGTAAAAAAAAACAAAACAAAAAAAAAAAATAAATGCAATGTGAGAAACATTTCATAACAGCAATGTCACAAAATAGACAAAAGAGAGGCATCAAAAAGCTGGAAATGTAAGGATCTGTGGATTTTCCTGCTCTGTTTTTCTGCCTCACCTCTTTTGCTGATTTCTCTGGTTGTGCTGCCTGGTTGGCTGACAACTCACCTGTCCCGCTTGTGTCTGGACTTATTGCCTTTTGCTTATTACCTGGGTCTGCTCCAGTCAGCACCAGTTCATCTGCTTACCTGTAAAGCAGACATATCTGTATTGTATGGCCTGAAAGTCTGTTTTGTGTTCTGGTAGGAATCTTGGTTAAAAAAAATTACCCTGTTCCAACTTTTTTTTTTTTTTAGATCTGTTGCCACCAATAAAATGTCTGTTTCTACATTTCATAATATGTTTGTTTTCTATTGGGAATAAAATATGGGTTCATGAGATTTGCAAGCCATTGCATTCTCATATAATCCACATTTTTCGGAATTGGAGTTCAATAATGTAAGATAGTGCTCACAACTGTTCAATGAATTCAGTTCCCATTTACAGCATGTAAGCTGCTAGCTGGGAGGTTGTTTCCTGTTGTGCAGCTTACACTGAAAATACTAACACATTAACACCAGAAGCGGAGGAGAGAACTCATGGAAATAAGCTGTAAATCTGAAGTCAACATTAATTTTGCCAGACTAAGCAACCGCAGGTGTTTTGTTACAGTTTGTCAGGCTAAACACATGTCACCTACCCTCAGGCAGCAGCCATTGGTCATTCTGCACAACTTAGATCTGACAGCTCTTCTTTATTGCCAAGTAAAAACTCCTGAGCAGAAAACACCTCCACACATGGGAGAATATTTTGTAAAATGACAGCAGCATTAACTTCAGCAATCTGCCCTGAAGCCTCACCCTTACATTGAAGAACAAACACTTTAAAAGACTCACGGAAATACACATATGCAAACACAAGGGCATTTGAGTTTAAAGTATGATAATGATTCAAAGTAATTACCAGAGAGATGTGTCTGAATTTTCCCTTTTAAGCAGCTTTTTCTGCCAAACATCAGCTCTCAAACATAATTACTACAAGCACTCAAGTACATTAATACAGACCGGGTGACAGAAAAGATTTGCACATCTACTTTATATATCAATAACATGATATGCTGCATTATATGAGAGGGGTTTGCATCTTTTATATATAGACTAAATAAATGGTTTAGCAAAGCTCCAATATTGGCAGCAGGTATGGCAGCTGCATGTCAAAGAGGTTGCCATGGTGACTGGGCACTGTCTGCTCAGCTATCCCCTCCCTTCTGTGTTGCTTTTCTTCACTTTTCGCTCCTCGTTACTTCGTTTCATGCCAGTAGACAGCTTAACATTACAGTTATAAGCTTGTGGACTTAAAGGCATTACAGCTAAACACTGTCAGAAGTTTAAAGTGTATCATGACACTTATCATGGGCACTCTACAACAGAAAGTTTTCACCCCATCTCCAATAAGAGGACACATTTCCAGGAAGGCACTGGCTTTGGCAACATGCCTTCATATCCTGATAGCTTTTTCCCCCAGAGCAGCATAATTGGGAGAGGAAAAAGCCTGAGCGAGCCTGGAGGAGATAATCACATCCTGACAAGAGAAATTATCGGGTTCAGTAGCAGAGCAGGGCAGTTGCGTGTCTCAGACACAAATGTCACACTGCTTTATGCATCCCTGCCTTACATGCTGAGGTCATCAAGTACCTGTGTGTTAAATGCTTTGCCATGGACTTTGAGTTTCAGACA